>NC_087202.1:76601192-76666192 GCF_015104395.2 Macrobrachium nipponense | reverse complement strand
TTTCGCAGATGACACAAGAATAAGTAGAGAAAATTACTTGTGATGAAGATAGGAACGCTCTCCAAAGAGACCTTAACAAAGTATATGATTGGGCAGAGGTAAATAGGATGGTATTTAACTCTGATAAATTTGAATCAATAAATTATGGAGACAGAGAAAGAAAGCTATATGCATATAGGGGACCTAATAATGAGACAATCACAAATAAGGAAGCAGTTAAAGACCTTGGTGTGATGATGAATAGGAACATGTTATGCAATGATCAATAGCAATTCTGTTGGCAAAATGTAAAGCAAAAATGGGAATGTTGTTACAGCACTTCAAAACAAGAAAGCTGAACACATGATTATGCTTTATAAAACATATGTTCGTAGTCCACTTGAATATTGCAATATGATATGGTACCCACACTATCAAAAGGATATTGCACAAATAGGGAGTGTACAAAGGTCCTTTACAGCTAGAATAGAAGAAGTTAAAGACCTTGAATACTGGGAAAGACTACAATCCTTAAAATTATAGTCTAGAAAGGAGAAGAGAACGCTACATGATAATTCAGGCATGGAAACAGATAGAAGGAATAGCAGAAAATATCATGGAACTAAAAATATCAGAAAGAGCAAGCAGAGGTAGATTAATAGTGCCCAAAACTATACCAGGAAAAATAAGGAAAGCACACAGGACATTAATCCACTACGCACCAGCATCGATAATGCAGCGTCTATTCAATGCGTTGCCAGCTCATCTGAGGAATATATCAGGAGTGAGCGTAGATGTGTTTAAGAATAAGCTCGACAAATATCTAAACTGCATCCCAGACCATCCAAGATTGGAAGATGCAAAATATACCGGAAGATGTACTAGCAACTCTCTGGTAGACATTAGGAGTGCCTCACACTGAGGGACTGGGGCAACAACCCGAACAGATGTAAGGTCTGTAAGGTAAAGGTCTCTCTCTATCTCTCTCTCTCTCTCATATCTCAGATATGTAAGAGACATAATTTTTAATCTCTCGGCACAGTTCTCTCTCTCTCTCTCCTTCTCCTCTTTCTCTTTTCTCGTCCTCTCTCTCTCTCTCTCTCTCTCAACACAATCGTTGGAGGAAGATTATGTTACTCTCACATATGAGCTCTCTCTCTCTCTCTCTCTCTCTCCTCTCTCTCTCTCTCTCTCTCTCTCTCTCTCTCTCTCTCTCTCTCTCGCAGATATGTAGGAAGAAAATAATGTTAATCTCTCGCAAGAGTTCTCTCTCTCTCTCTCTCTCTCTCTCTCTCTCTCTCTCTCTCTCTCTCAAATTGGCTCTTCTGTGCACACCTGATGACTTCCGTAGTAAAATGGAAAGCATTATTGTGTACTACCTAAGGGTGACTTCATATCAAAATTTGTTTCTTTTGTGCTTGACATCGTTTTGACGGATCGAGTGTCATTAATTTATGAATTTTTATAATCCCGTAACTAGTTACTGACGTTAGGGGAAAGTAATGTTAGGTAATACGTAAAGGCAAACTTTTCTTTACGTCCTTTGTAGCTTCGGGGCCTGGCCTGTTGTAGATATGTCTCTGTAACTATTTTCATGTCTACCTGTTATTTGTTCGTTGTGGCTCTCGGATCTGTAAACCTGAGTATCATTCTGTGGTCAGATCTTGGATGGTTTGGCATCAGTGAATATTTCTGCGCTGGACGGGTCGGTTACGTGCTCACCTAACGATTCGGTAATCCTGAGTTCGGGTTTCCGCTCTGCCAACGTGGAATGAGAGGACTTTGTTTCTGGTGATTAGAAATTCATTTCTTGATATAATGTGGTTCGGATCCCACAATAGGCTACAGGTCCCGTTGCTAGGTAACCAGTTGGTTCCTAGCCACGTAAAAAAATATTTAATCCTTCGGGCCAGCCCTAGGAGAGCTGTGAATCAGCTCAGTGGGCTGTTTAGACTAAGATATACTTAACTTTATTTTGGCGCCAGTGAATGCTGGCGTCGTTTGTAATGAATGCTGGCATCATTGTTACTTCCGTGACCATCTTCAGGCACAAACAGAAACCTGGGGATCGGAACTCAGTTACACGAGGCCCGAAAATTCGACATCGATACCAACAGCGTGAGACTTTCGATGATTAAAAACTCTAGGTAACAATTCTCATTGCCAGTAATCCCCATTCCTCCCTCCGTCTCCGTCTCTCGATCTCTTCGAGAATTACTTAGTCTCTTATTTGGAATATCACCATCTTTCATATTAGATTTGGTTGACATATCTGGCGGTCTTATTCCCTCCATGCCCACCCTCTCTTTAAAGCATCCTTGCCGTCCACACGTGATGACTTTCTCAAGATGTTTATTACATTCTCGTGTAATACACGATTTCATTATCTGTTAAAAATCGTTGTTTCTTTTGTGGATGACAATCTTTTGTTATTATGTCAAGTTATAATGGCATTTTCTTAGAATTTCTTTTTCTGGTTTCCGCTAGAAAATTGCAAGGGATGGGCAAAGTTTCCTAGAAATGTTCGCATAATACCGGCGCCAGTTGCCCCCCCCCCCCCCCCCTCTCTCTCTCTCTCTCTCTCTCTCTCTCTCTCTCTCTCTCTCTCTCTCTCATATGTTAAGGAAACCAGCATTGTGTAACATATTTAGAGGGTAATATTTTCTTATGCGTTGCAAAGCTGCCATGCGTAATTGGTTGCTGTTTGATATTTAGCAACTTCATAATTCATATTATTTACATTTAAGGTTTCCTCATGGGACTGATAAACTTGAGCATCATTGGGTTTGTCAGTACTTGGATGGGTGACCATCAATGTATTTATTCGTATACTTGCAACTGACCATGAGGATCGGGCTTCTACACTAAGTCATAACAAGTCCCAAGGACCCATCAAAGTTGGTGAGTGCAGGAGTTTAAAAGGATATTGCTAAGGCTCGCTAACTTTTCCGGCAGTCTTCCAAATTGCTTTGCCAATTCTCTCTCTCTCTCTCTTCTCTCTCTCTCTCTCTCTCTCTCTGGATAATGTTAATAACGGAATTCATTATTCGTCTCTCTATCATATTCTCTTTTACTGTATTTGAAGTAATTTGTCTTTCTCATTTATATAAATTTCCAGAGCTCTCTCTCTCTCTCTCTCTCTCTCTCTCTCTCTCTCTCTCTCTCTCTCTGGGTAGTGTTAATAACGGAATTCATTATTCGTCTCTCTATCCCATTCTCTGTTGTTGTATTAGAAGTAACTTGTCTTTCTCATCTGCATAAATTTCCCGAGCTCTCTCTCTCTCTCTCTCTCTCTCTCTCTCTCTGGATAATGTTAATAACGGAATTCATTATTTGTCTCTCTGTCCTATTCTCTGTTGTTGTATTAGAAGTAATTTGTTTTTCTCATTTATATAAATTTCCCGAGCTCTCTCTCTCTCTCTCTCTCTCTCTCTCTCTCTCTCTCATTCCATGGAGTGAACAACTTTTACTTTGAACTTTTACATATTCCGTAAGCAATTACGAAGCTGATTGTTGAACTTTCTTTCTTTCTCTGTGTGAAAGTTACAGACTTATCTCCAAATTAGACTTGGGAATTGCTATGCTCAATTGCCCCTCTTCGTTGGTTCACCCAAAATTTACGGATTCTCAATTACTGTTTCATCATTGCGAGGCAGTTTTCAGTCTTTTAGGAATCGTTCATCTTCTGTGGATTTAAAAACCAGTAATCAGAAGTTTGCAGAAGTTCTCTCTACCATAATCATTTTGACCAGCCTCTTAATCTCACAGGCCACTCGCCAGACTCATGGGGTTTGGTGGAATTTTTCTTAGTTGCTTCTCTGACAAAACAAGACGTTAACAGTTCGTTTAAGCTGCGTTTTCCCTTAATAAAAATGATAATTGATCGACTGATTTGATTGTATTAATTTGGCTATACTTCATTGCTAAGTGTGTACTTCGTCTGCCGCCATCACTGATTTTCTAGATAGGAATTTTTAGGTAATGTGAGTTAGCCCTGAGGGATTCCGAACTTTCTAAGCATATTTTCATTTTTTTAAAGATATCTAAGAATCACAGTAGCACCATATTGGGAATCATTAATTCGTGAATGCGTATGTTAGTATTATTTTGTTCTTTGCTGATGTTTATGAACCGAAATATGAATTTCGCTATATCTTGTGGTAACATGCCCATGGCTTCCTAGTATTCGTAAAAAGAAAATAAATAAATAAATAAACTAAAATAAATAAACTAAATAAATAAATAAATAAATAAAATAAAAATAAAAGGGATCCAGAATATTTGGAAAATATGGAAGCAGTTCCTGGGAACTTTACATCAAATAAGCATTCTTGTTATAACTGTATTTCTGAGGAATGCGCCTGAAGTTTTGCAACGATGTTATGGAGGAATTGTGGTTCTCTCTCTCTCTCTCTCTCTCTCTCTCTCTCTCTCTCTCTCTCTCAAATGTCATGCACACATCTTAAACCATTGGACGTTTACAGATAATCGGCGATGACTTTTTTTTTTTTTTTTTTTTTTGGGGGAGTTTAAACCATTTCTTCCTTCTTCGTTTCTTTCTTTACTTATTTATTTTCTCAATAATTTTCCTATATGAGAGCTTTGCCTTTACACTTGTTTATTTTACGAAAAGAAAATCTGTACAAGGTGGTTACAGTAACGATCACGAATAATATTGTTATTTTAATGTCACGGGTAAACTATAATTGTATTTAAGATATTTTATTTAAGTTGCAATGACTGTTTTCAGTGCGCGAGAATCAGTGCATGTAAAACATTAAGTAAAAGCTTTAGTTAGCTAAAACCTACTATGTCTAAAGAGAGCAGCCACTGAGTATGAATATAAACATAGTAGTTTTAACTCTTAGTGATATCATTTTAGAACTTTGGTTTGTTGGAAGAAACTTTTACAGATGTGGGGGGTATTTTAATTTTTTTTAATGAGCTATTTATTCACCTACATTTACATTAACGCGTGATTGGAATAACTTGCATTAAAAAAATTTTGAGCAATCGCCTTTATTGTTGAAACCCGTTTACGACATTTTTTTATTACAAAATCTTTATAAAGCCTCAATTAAATGCTAATTCCCCTGAATAAAAAAAAAACAATATCAGATTTAGTAATTTATGCAAGTGCCCTCTAGTTTATCTGTTTATCTATTTTTTAGTAAGTGGGATTTCTTCTTTCTGTATTTCCCTTGACTTCTCTTCACTTCTTCCTAATGAACACCATATTCTTTGGAAGCTTGAATTTCAGGTCAGTGGTGCCTGTGGGCTTGTTCCGTATGAATATGTTTCATCTACAGAATAATAATAGATGTAATATCAAATATTTTTACCAGGACGTAAAATCATGATTCATTATTTACTAGCTATTGTTTCAAAGATGATACCCAGCAGATTGATGATTGTCGGGTTTTTATTTATTTATTTATCGAGACTTAAACCTTAAGTGTGATCTGGACCCATTCATCATTTCCAACGATGTGACTTAGGGAAGTAGTTTGGCATCATCTGTAGGTTTTTGAAAGTGAGAATGTATAGACTTTGCATGGCGTATAAAGAGGGACATCTGAAGCCATTTATCATTCCCACAATGTGACTCGAGGTAGTACTTAGGCATCTTTTGTGGGTTCTTGAAGGTGAGAATGTATAGACTTTTCATGGCCTGAGCTACCGAAGGGTCATAAAATCCTGAATAAGGAGATTTTTAAGTTAATTGGTAAGGCGTCAATCGGTGTTTATTAAACAGACGGTTCTCCTGTTCAATGACCAGAACGCGTCAGCTCCTCCGTAACCCCCCCCCCCCCCCCCCCCCCCCCCCCCCCCCCCCCCCCTCTCTCTCTCTCTCTCTCTCTCTCTCTCTCTCTCTCTCTCTCTCTCTCTCTCTCTTCGCTGAGCCATCGTACTCTGACGTCATATCTTTCTTTCTCATTTATGTTTAAGTGTATACGTATACATTTTAGGTCTCTTTTACATATATTGTACACAGAATTTCTGGAAACGAAAGTAAAGGAAAGTTTACCTCATAAGGAACGCTTCCTCATGTGCGCTGCTGCTGCTGCTGCTCTCTCTCTCTCTCTCTCTCTCTCTCTCTCTCTCTCTCTCTCTCTCTGCTATGTATATATATACACTATATATACACTATATATATACTATATATATCTATATATATATATATATATATATGTATGTATGTATGTATGTATGTATATACATATATACACATACATACATACATACATATATATCTTATATATATTATATATTATATATATATATATATATATATTATATATAATATATATATAATATATATATATATATATATATATATATATATATTATATATATATCCCCAACGCCCCACAAGACATCCTGCCTATCCCAGGCTCCACCTTTTAGTCCGTCTCATCCTTTTATCCCAATGACCGAGTTTTATCTGTAAGTCAACTCTCTCTCTCTCGTCAAGTCTGCTGTATATATATATAAGTGTTTTACTTATTTCAGAAAAAACTTACGTGAACATACTATGCTGCGGAGTTTAAAATACCGCTTGTCATGCTCCGACTGGAGTTCTCTTTAAAGAATTGAAAATTCGTTATTAATATCCGGGAAAATATTGCAAAAAACTGGTTCTTGCCGTAGATGTAGGTCGTATCGACGTTATATGGAAAATAGGAAAATGCCTTCTGTAATTCCCCAGGGCATCACAGTTGGTGACTGATGGATTTCAAGTCATGTCTCCGAAAAGTTCGGTTTCTCCAGAAATGTTGATTGCTCCTTCCAATGGATTTTGGTCCTGATAATTTTTTTTTTTCTAAACAGTATAAACTTTAAAGGCTTTGCATGACGGAACGATGATTTGATAAGGAAATGAAACGAAGTTGAACGGAGGCTTTATGGTCACCTTTTCCATAATGATTTCGTACTAACACGATCGACCATCCAGATTTGCAGGATGCAAATTTGCTCGGAGCGGTTGACCTTCAAGGAGGCATGCGCTGTCACCGAGCTTTCTAGTTAATACCCTGATAATGCCCCCGAGTCATCTTTGAAATTGGTGTGGGGGCAAGAGAGAGAGAGAGAATAGGAGCACAGAGAGGAGGATGAGAGAGAGAGACGAGGAGAGAGTTGAGAGAGGATGAGAGAGACGAGATGAGAGAGAGAGAGAAAAGGCTAATAGCGCCGAGACACACAAAGGGCTTTTCCCCAGATCAAATTTAAAGATGCTGTCTCCTTTGTTTTTTTTGGGTTGGTCTCTGTGTGTGTGTTTATGTGCGTTGCTCCGCGTTCTTATCAGTTTTAATGTTGGTATGTTCTTATTTATTGGCTTATTTCGTAAAGAGAGAGAGATGAGAGAGGAGGAGTAGAGAGAGAGAGGGAGAGAGAGACGAGAGAGAGAGAGAGAGAGAGAGAGAGAGAGAGAGAGAGAGAGAATTTTATAGGTCTGCTTTTTCAATAAACGTTGTTTATGAGTTTTTCCATTCCGCGGTGGTTATAAAAATGAACATTATTGTAATTGTAAGTTTGTTTGTGACATTTTCTGACGAAAAACAGTTGAAATGTGATCACTTACATTATGAAGATTTTGTTATTTTTATCCGAGTACTCGTGTTTGATTGTATTTTTGAATTTATTTTGTGGCCCAAAAGGATAATTGTAGAGTTCGTAAATAGAAGAGGAAAGAATTATTTGATTCTTTATCCCTGACATATGCTCTTCCTTTCTTTAATAGGAGTTTTGCTTCCTTAGGGACAGAACGGTTCTCGTTTAAATCCTCAATCCCCCCTTTCTTCTTCTTCTTCTTTTGGGGCTTAGTAAAGGAAAAAGGATGCACGTCCCATTCACCTGTGCATAATAGAGAAGTTGAAATGAAACAACACTCATGTAATCTACAGTGTACTTTCTCACTTATATCCGTCTCCGCCTTTGGACGGTCTTATCCATTGCTGAAGCTGCAGGATGTTGTGTTTTGATTTCATGTGTTCTGAATCTCTGCCCTTGCTTCATGGGCGCCTGAGCATCCTTTTCGGGTGTCAAATTATATACTTATATGTATCATATATAATATTATATATTATATTTTATTATATATATTATATTCAGTGGAAAATCGATGAAATTTAAGTAAAGCAAGATGCAAAAAAGAAAAAAAAATAAGATACATTGACTTTTCTCCAATATTTCCATATAGTACTGTTCAAGTGAAATCAAACTAAATGTCCAGGTTTTCATTACAGTTCTCCACTGAGTAATACTTGATACCTTAAATTGTGCCGTTTGAGCTGATAAGATTGTACACTGCATTTTGTAATTGAAATATTCTTGTTGGAAATACATTTATATATAAATTTTAAAAATTGTGGGCGATCTGCACTTTCAAGCTTCGATTATTTTTTTTTATCAATTTAAGTACCTAGATTATCTTATGCATATTTCTCCATTTGTTTGTTCACAGGTGGCAGTAGAAATAAAAAATCATAAATAAGAGAGGTCTGGTCATCATGAAACTCTTGAACGTGGGAATGCTGATGTTTATAAAAAAATACAGAATCATTCAGAACGTGAGAAGCAGAATAAAAGACGAATGGTAAAGGACTAAAGCATCAATCAAAATAATTTTACATTTTCAGACTTTCTTCCGAGATTTACATAATATATAAAACACGATATGGGAGATTTGAATTACTGATTCGATACTTTTCATACTTAAACGTCCCGATTTTGCACGTGTGTGGTTCACCTTATTAACATATCTATTAAACTTGGATATATTACATTATCACGATATTTATATTAAATAAAATACAGCTCAAAATACTACCTGAACAAGTTAATCTTTTCGATAGTAGCCTATTCAGTGTCGTAAACATGATGCACCTTATTTTAATTATGTAAAAAAAATATAAATATAATAAGAAAGTTAGTTAGTCTTTTTTTTTGTTTAATCAAGTGCGATGCTATGTTTCCCCGGACAGTGTTGTCACAGTAGTTAAAGTCGAAGACAGTTGCGTTTCAGACGACGACGTCAAAGACGACGACACGAGAGACGATCCTGAGGAACCTGCAGCAGAAGACGACGACATGGGAGCCAAAGACGAAGGAGTCGCAGTAGTAACTTGGGACAAAGACGACGAGGGAGTCAAAGAACTTGGTGTCCCGGACGATGTAGGCGGTGGCAGTGAGGATGATGGAGTCACTGAAGAAAGAGTCAGAGACGGCATAGCACCACCTGGTGCAGACGACGTCTCCGAAGATGGCGTCGATGTGGCCCTCAGGAGATTGGGCAGCGTCTGTAGAGGCGAAATTGGCACACGATAGTGGTATCTCGTCTGATTGTTTACAGAGCTGCTGCTGTTGTGCGATGGAAGTAACTGTGCCATGCAGATGCTCTGTCCGCCGTCGTCGAGGAATTCCACGAAGATTTTGTCCACGGGATACCCTTCCACAGAGACCTTAAAAATAAAATTATCCATGATTGGCACCTTATTTACAAGCTCATTTTACTTCAATTTTTTTCTTCTGTCTATGACAGGAGTATAAACTATCCTTGGCAATAAAGCTTTACTAAAGGGACAGAATTGGTACTTGGTTTTAGGTACTTGACAATAATGGATGTTACCTGTGATGTCGACCTTTCCGTTTTGCAGCTTTTTAAAGAAAAAAAATATTATCCATGTTTGGCACCTTATTTACAAGCTCATTTTACTTCAATTTTTTTTCTTCCGTCTATGACATGAGGATAAACTATCCAATTGCAAAAGGCTTGGCTAAAGGACAGAATTTGGTACTTTGTTCTCAGTATTTGCTTAAAAGAAAAATAATTATCCATGTTTGGTACCTTATTTACTAGCTCATTTTACTTCATTTTTTTTCTTTCGTGTGTGACATGAGGCTAAACTATCCATTTGCAAAAAGCTTGGCTAAAGGACAGAATGGGTACTTAGTTTGGAAGTATTTGACAATAATGGTGTTAGCCTTGACGCTGACCTTCCTGTTTTGCAGCTTTTAAAAAATGATATGGCCTAAAGCTATCAGAATGGTAATTTTACAACATCAGGCATGGTTTATTGTTTGTCAAGGTTTTTTTTTACAGAGGTGATGAGAGTGTCACGATTGAGATGGTATGGGCATGTGCTGAGGATGGATGACAAGGAGGGAGTGAAGAGGGCTTAGGAAGAACCTGTTAGAGGAAGAAGATCGAGAGGGAGACAGAGAATGAGATGGCGAGATAAAGTGAAGGAAGATATGGAGAGAAGAGGTTTGGTGGAGGATGGTGCCTTTGATAGAAGGCAGTGGAGGAGGAGAAGGCGCATCAGGCGACCAACCCCTTAATGTAGGGGTGACGGTGGGGTAAAAAAGCAGCAGCAGCTGTCAGAATGGTGATTTTGATTGAAAGGCATTCTGGTCGACAGCTGATGGCAATACTAGTATCGGATATTTTCCAACTGCTCTAATATATCTTTTAATGCTTACTCTCTCCCGATGCCTTTACCTATTAAGCATAACTGCTTAAAGTTCTGGTTTCCTTTTACCTAAGAAATGGTAAATGAGAAATAACTATCGTCGGGGGGGGTATAGTATTACAGTGCATCAGCAACACATTCTGTTAAGGTACTTGGTGTAAAACATGGCACTAAGCCTCCCAATACCATTACTAACTGAAGACAAGTCTTCCTAGCAGTGTCCTGGATGTTGTTAAGTCAAGTGTTCAAAAGAGGACTTATACCTTGTTACCAGGTCATGACCTTTTCAACATTTTTCAAAAATAAGATTTTATTTGGAGAAATACGAGAAGGGCCAAGAGCTAAATTGTTAATCCTTTTTTGTACTTATACAACAGTGAAGTGTAAATAAAAGATACCACAGTGAAGTGTAAATGAGGCAGATAGTCAGTATTGCTGGATTGAAGTAGATAAGTTGCCAGGAGTCATTAAGTAACATGTAAACTCCACGATCAGTAATGCCTTAAGAGGGCAAGGCAGTAGTAGTCTGGTACAAGTCTGTATCCACATAAAAATGGTAAATGACGTAGTATTTCAAAATGACATGATTTTTCGTCAAAACTTCACCCAAGAAAGATTTTGTTGACTGTTCCTGTTGAATTTTGTGAGCTTGTTGTGCAGATCTAAAGTTGGGAACAAAATTTTGAAATACACCTAGAACAACAGTATGGCACTAACCTCGAAACTGTCTGCATCAATGTGTTCCTTGGAGGGAATAGGCCAGTGCGCTACGAAACAATTGGGAGAAGACTCCTTGGCCAGCACCACCTGTTCCACGCCACGGATCCCTCTCATTAACAGCTTGATAGAGTTGCCCGGTACCCTACAAAAAATATATATCATGAAGAAATATGCTGCTATAGTAAAGCTGCTTTTAGCCATGTTACTCTTGAAGCAATTAAGAGTTCAATATATTTGTACTGAATCGTAGGTTATATATTATATACAAAAATTAATAGTCACCTAGCCACCAAGTTTTTACAGTGCCAGCTTAAAACTATGGCAGTGTCAGGAAAACATACTCACTCATACAAAAGCAACTGTAGAAATATAATTATATATATAATATATATATATCTATTATATGTATATATATTATTATTATAATTATATTCTATATAATTATATCATTATATATATTATATAATATAGAAGTATATATATAATTATATATTACATATTACTATCTATATATATTATTATTTAATATATATATTATTATGTATATCTATATTATATATATTATTATATACTATATATTCAGGTATTATTATATAATTAGATATATATATTATTATATATATATATTATTATATATACTATATTATTAATATAGATTATTATATATATATATTACTATATATTATGTACATATATATATATATATATTATATTATATTATATATAGTAATAATAATATAGTATTATATATATATATATATATATATTATATATATTATAATATTATATATATATATTTATATATATTATATATATATTATTATAATATATATATATTATATAGATTATATAATATATCTAATTATAATATTATTATAATTATAATATATATATAATTATATAGATAATTATCTATATATATAATATTATAATTATATATAATATAATATATATATATAATTATATTATCTTGTTTATATAATATAATATATATTATTATATATATATATATTAATATTATATATAATATATTATATTATTATATATATATATATATTATATATATATCATATTATTATATATCATTATTAATATATATATATAATATATATTGATAATATATATATATATACCATATATTATATATATATATATAAATATATTATATATATATATATCTATATATTATATATATATATAATATATATATATAGATTAGTTAATCATATAATATATATATAATATTATATAGTATATTATTATAATAATATATATATTAAATATAATATACATATATATATAAATATACTATAACAATATATATCTAATATATATAGACATAAATACTTAAATAATATATAATAATAATAATTATAATATATATTATATTAAATAATAATAATATTATCAAAGTATTATATATATAATAATATATATATATTAATACTAATAAAATAATTATATAATCTAATATATATAATATATAATATATATTATATATAATATATATATAATATAATATAATATTATAATATATATATATTATATAATATATAGGACAATATTAATAGAGATTATAATATATAATATAATACTATATATATATCTATATATATAAGATTATATAATATATAATATATATATATATAATTATATAATATATAATAAATTATAATTAATATAATAATTCTATATGATAATATTGTACTATAGATAATATATAATATATATATAATATATAATATAGATAATTATATATATATATATAAATAATATATAATAATATATACTATAATAGATAAGATATATATAATAATATATAATTATTTATATATATATATAATATTTATAACTTATTAATATATAATATTATAGATAAGATATATCGTTATATATATATATAATATATATTATATATAATATATATATAATTATATAATATCTATTATATATATATATTGTTATATATATATAAATATTATTATATTTATTATTTATATTATATTATATATTATATAATATTTATATATATTATTATATATTATTATTATATATATTATATATATATATATTATATATATTAATATTATTATATATATAAAAAATATGTAAAATATTATCTAAATATATTATAATATACATATTATTATTTATTATATATATATATTAATCTAATATAATATTATATATATTATATTATTATATATATATTATAATATGCATATATGATTATAATTATATATATATATATATATAGATTTACTATATATTATAAGTAATATCTATATAATTATATATTATTATATTATATATATATATATAGATTCTTATATATATAATCATTTATATTATATATATAATATTTTATATACTATATATATATTTATATATTATATATATTATATATTATATATATGATATATATAATATATTCAATATATATAGATATATATATATATAATAATATATATATATATATATAATATATTAATATCCTATTATATATATAATTATATATTATATATAGGTATATATATTACATATATATTATAGTATATAAGATATTATATATATGTTATCATATAATAATAGATATAATATTTATTATTATATATTATATATTATATATTATAGATTATACATATATAGAATTAATATATAGATATAACTAGAATATTATTATATCTATTATATATATAACGATTATATATATTATATCTCTATTATATATTATATTATATTATATATATATTATATATTATATATAGATATATATATATTATTATATAGATATATATGATTATTATATATCAATAATATATATATTCTTATATATAATATTATATATATAGATATTATTATATATATATAATAATATATTATATATATATAGATATTTATTATTATTAATTATATATATAATTATATATATATTATAATAATATATTATATACTATTATATATATATATATATATATAATATATTATATTTATATATAATATAATATTATTAATATATTATTATTATATATCTATTATATATATATTATATATATATATATATATATATAATTATATATCTATTATATATATATATATTATATATATAAAATATTAATATATCCTATATATTAATTATATATATATTATATATTATATATATTACATATATATCTTATATATATATATATTATTATATATTATATATATATTATCATAGTATAGAAGATCTATAAGATAATATTATATATACTTATATATATAATATAATATATTATATATATTCAATATATATTAAAGATATCTATTTATATATATATTATAATATAATATATATATATAGATATATATATATATATTAATATATATAATATTTATTTAATATAATATAAATTATTATATATATATATTTATTATATTATAGTAATATTATATAATATATTAAAATATATATATATTATATATATATTATATATATATATATATATTATATAATATAATATATATATATTATATTTATATATTATTATATATAATATTATATATTATAATTTTTTATAATATCATAATATATATTTATATATATTCTATATGATATTATATTATATATATGATATTATCTATTATATATATCTATTTTATATATATATATTATCTATATATATATAATATATATAATATATATAGATATTAATTATTAATATTATATTATTAAATATTATATATATTATTATATATAATTATTATATATATATTTATATAAATATATTTATATATATTAGATCTAATTATATATATATTATTATATTATTATATATATATATATATATTACTATACTATTATATATATTCTATATTTATATATATATTATATAATATATTAATTATATTATATATTATAGATATTATATATTATATTTATATATTATATTATAATATAATATATATATATTAGTATATATATTATTATTAAGTATATAAATACGATTATATCATATATATTATATATATATTATATACTATAATTATATATATATTATATATTATTAATTATATATATTATATCTATATCTCTATTCTCTTATATTATATATATATTATATATATATTACTATATTATATTAGTCTATTTTATATATATATTATATATATATTATATATATATTAATATTATACTATTGTAATATATACTAGTTATATTAGATATATTAATAATATATTATATAATTATATATATATATTAATTAGTATTTTAAATTGTAGATATTATATATCTAATATATATTATCTATAATATATATATATTAATATATATTATATTATATCTATATTATATATATATTATATATATATTATATATATATTATATATATATATTATCATATACTTAATAATATATATTATATCATCGCGAATATCTTTATATATAGTTATCTATATATTATATTATATAATATCTAATTATATATATCTATATATCTTATTATATATATATTTTTTTTTTCCATGGCCACTCAATAGTTAAATCGTACCTTAGGTAAATGCCAGCAATTTTAAATGCCAGCAATTTTGTAATTTTGGATTTTAATAAAAAAAAATCGTGCAAGCGAGTTTGTCAATGGAAAAAAAATCATAAGAACGAATTAGAAAAAAATAAATTAAAATTTATGTTTATCATAAGGGTTACTTACCCATTTTCGAGAAAGGAAGGGGAAGCAGAAACGCTTGTCGCTTCACTTTGGAGGTTCTGGCCTTTAACATTAACACCGTTATCGGTTCTGTGAGCAGGGTTACTTTGACACCCATCTCCATTAAGCTGGGCCTTCGGGAGATAATTCACGCCCAAGTTATGCCAAACAAGCGATCCACTACGTGGCGTTGATAGGGAAGAGCTGTTCGGCTGGTTGTAGGCAATCACAGCCAGATCTGGAGATGGGAGAATTGCATTTTCATACACAAGAACAGGAGATACCATATCTCCAATTGAGCGTGTATTATCAATGGGTGGAGACTCCACAGTGATCTTGATGGCTGCTTGTACTTGGGGATTTTCTCGCGAGTGATCCTCGATTGGAGAGCTGGTCACTCTTGGACAGCTGCTCATCATCTCAGGGGTGGAGCTTCGACCAAGAACAGGCTGGAGCCTGTAAGTTTCCGGTTCATTAGAAAGGCTGTTGTGGACTATTGAGGAAACCTGACTCTCGTCTTCGGTTGTAGGTTTGTTCGCAGCGAGGACGGAGCCACGTCCTTCATTTTTGTCAACGTGTACAACGAACCTCAAGCGCATAGGGCCATTTACCAACTGCAGCTGAAAACATGTAGTTGGGTATATATGAAAAGTGTTCAAGCACAATTAAGGCGTTCATAATATTAAGGGTCTCCAGGGGCTGATTAGAAAAAAAAATTGTGAGAAAAACGAGTTTGTAAATTGGCATTTTTAAACACGCATTTCATCACATTTGTTACATAATGGGATTTTCGACCACTTTGGAGTCTATATACGCATTTCAATGGGTAAAGTAGGATATTTTTGGAAGACTTTGGAGCAAAAAAAAAAATGGAACTTGGAGCTCTGGGGACCCTTAATATTGTGAACGCCTTATAAGTATTCATGTGTGACAAGGACTATGATCAAATTTTGCTTAGATTCAAAACAGAAAATTTACGATTGCCAATACCATCCTTCGTAGGGCGCAACTGTATGATGGGAGGGAATTTGTTATATCAGAGTATCTCGGTGGTGGAGTCAAGTATCTGTTGAAAGCAGGAGCTGCATCGAACCTTCTGCATTTGACCAAGTTGGCATCACCACCAAAATCAAGGGGAAAAGAGTAAGATACATTAACTGGCTACAGTAAATTTTGAAGACCTTCCAGAAATAAATATATCCTCAAATAGAGCAATTTAGAAATAAGTATATCCTCAAACAGAGCAATCTAGAAATAAGTATATCTTCAAACAGAGCAATCTAGAAATAAGTATATCCTCAAACAGAGCAATCTAGAAATAAGCATATCTTCAAACAGAGCAATCTAGAAATAAGTATATCATCAATCAGAGCAATCTAGAAATAAGTATATCTTCAAACAGAGCAATCTAGAAATAAGTATATCTTCTAACAGAGCAATCTAGAAATAAGTATATCTTCTAACAGAACAATCTAGAATTAAGTATATCCTCAAACAGAGCAATCTAGAAATAAGTATATCCTCAAACAGAGCAATTTTCTCTTGACCTCTGCAAAAGCACTAGAGACTTACCCCTGCTCTCTGACCTGATTATCGGTAATACACCTGAGCAGTTGCCCTATGTGGAAATGGAGTCCACAGACGTGGCAGCAGAGACACACGTAGGCTAAGAGTGCCACTGACATGATTGTCATAACAATTCCTGTTATTAAAGGATCTTCAATATTTGTGATGCCAAATGCCCCCATCCTTTCGTGTATTACCAGCCACCCTGAAGAATATATAAGTAATATAATGGAAGAGAGCTGTAGTAGTCGAATAAATTGTCTTATGACTATATGTAATATTATGAATAAAACATTTATACGATTATTTAAGCCATAACATTTACAAAAGCCATATCATCTTTTCCGTCCAAATCTACTGATCCGAAGCTGTAGATTAGTCATTCAATTGCGGCAATGTCACTAATATTTTCCTCGATATTATAAGCACTCGAGATTTTCAACTTAATATTTCGGGAACATTTCAGAACAGACAGTAATAAAGAGAATAATTAAACCCCTTAATCAGTAAGTTCCTTACTGATAATGGCAGCATTGCAATGTCATTCTGAAACATGATGTGGAACAAGAAACCTTAGTGCAGCAGATTAAGATTGTTGCTGCATCAGTCTCAGCTGTCTTCAGACAGTTAAAACAAAAAAAAGGGTTATCTAAACATTCAACCTCTGGTAAACAGCGTATTTTGAACAAGAATTTTTGTATACAGGCAATTGTATAATTCAACTTAAAATTAAAGTATCACTGGAGAACTCTTACATCGTAACATCGTTTTACTGGAAATGGTCGAGTAATATATTAATTTAAAGAGAGAGAGAGAGAGAGAGAGAGAGAGAGAGAGAGAGAGAGAGAGAGAGAGAGAGAGAGAGAGCTTAAAATAAGACAAATCAAATCGCAGTAAACTACTGTACTGCACTGGCCACAGAAAGAAAACTACTAAACATAACATTTTATAGTCTTAAAACACTCTCTTGCGCATAAAATGGTTATTAGAATATCTGGCTGGCGGTATTCCTTCCTCGTTTCCCCGCAGTAGGAAGAAGAAAGAAAAAAAAATCATACCCTTAGAAACACCCAAAACAACCCGAACCAGGCTATTCATGAAAACTATTTACCGGCAGGTAAAAAAAGCACCTGCCAGACGGGCGAAATTAAGAAACGATAAGAGACCACGAAACTTCAACTCAGAAGATGTGCAAAGACCCGTTGGATAGTTATCAGGGCTGTTTCTATTACCTTGAACTTTTGGAGAATGAATTTGGTTTTTCTCCTGTTAAAGAAGAAATAGCAACTGAACAGGAAAACGATTTTGTGGGAATACCCTTCGGGGAATGTATAGAGAAATATAAAATCAGCTAAGGATTAAGTAAATGTTAATATTTTTATTCCAATTTTTAAGTGTCAAAAATTTATTGCTTGGATTAAGTAAAAGTTAACAGTTTTATCTTAATTTTTAAGTGTCATGAAAATTAATTGGTTGGATTAAGTAAATGTTAACATTTTTATCTTAATTTCTAACAGTCATGAAAATTTATTGGTTGGATTAAGTAATGTAAAAATTTTCATCTTCATTTTTAACAGTCAAAAATTTATTGGTTGTATTAAGTAAATGTTAAAATTTTTATCTTAACTTTTAACAGCGTGCGTCATAAATATTTATTGGTTTGTGTAGTTGTACGAAAATGCCCTCTCATTTATGCTTAAATAGTTATTTCCATAGACCAAAAGTTTTTATTTAAAGTAAATAATAGTAACACTGACACCAAGAGTTATTCTCTTTGTCTGAAATTTAGGCTGTCAAGCCAAACACTGGGGAACTCTCGGCCATTCAGGTCTTGAGACAGTGAAAAGAGGGAGTTGGAGTGGTTGGGGAGCAAGATAAAAGAAATCCAGAAAATAAAACACAACGATTTTAGAGTGGAACAGAGAAAGAAACCCCACAGCTGCACTAAAAATAATAAAGAAAGACAGAACGAATGGAGGTTAGGCAAAAGGCTAAAAAAGTAGGTGAAACTGACGATGGTAACCCCTTTTACTTATTATTCCTACTGTACATCACGTTATACACTGACAGTACTCCCTTCGGGTAATTCTAAAGAATAACTCCGCACAGACGGCAAGGAACGTAACCGCGAATACGACATCCACTAGGGATTGGGGCGTCCAATGTATTTCGCCGTGTTTAGTATTGGCCCCTGGCGGTTAATTACAGTCGACCGCCCAAAAATAACGGCAAATTCTTAATAAGCAACCCGAATACTATAGGAAACTGTAATTTCCAAAGAAATACCCGACGCGGAGTTATTATTAAGATTTACCATCTCATTTTCGATCTTATCTGCTATATTCCGAATGTTTTGACAACACGTGTAGTAATTAGCGTATAAATGATATCTTACAGGAACGACCCTTTTTTTTTTTAGTTTGATGCTCCTCGCTTAGAAATTGTCACAACCTAATTAGATTTGCTGTACCACAAACCTTGCCTCCCCAATTTAGTAAATACGCGGTTAACTTAAGAATAACTTAACTCTTGGCGTTGGACATACGTTTGATTCTAGGGCATTTACCGTAAATCTATGTGTATGGAGCTAGAATCGTATTCACAAAAAATCGGTTTAGGAACTTGCAACATACCTTTGAAATATGGTGGAGCGGCAGAACAACACAAAGAAGTCTGTCATGCATAGAGAGTAAGTAAACAAATAAATTCCATAAACAGTAACTGACATTGTTTAAAACAAGCGTAGAATAACTCACCAAGTTTTCTTGACACCAGGCTTAGTGAACTACTATGTTCTCCCTGTTTCAAACGACTAACTAACTGGCCTGTACCCAATGCTAAGTATTTCTTTTAACTTTGGGTTCCTCTCATGCCATAGATTCAGGTCATTGTTTGTAAACAAAGTGTTGTCGAAGGATTTAAAACGAGTATTTTGTATGGTTCCAGCAGCTGTTGTTAGTTGTGTCACCTAATTGCTTTAAACACACGCAATTAGACGTTCTGCTATTGATTTTATATTCATCAAGTGCACGGTGAAATCCACAACTCGTTCTAATTTCGAGTAAATAAAAATAAAGAAAAAGTATTGACAACTAAAGGGAAGATTTGCCATAATCGTTTTCGTCCTTCACCTTCAATTGTTATAATCATTTCCTCCCGACAGTCCTGTTTGCCTGCGGTGGCCGCAATATTTTGCTTTAATTCTTGAATAGATAAAATGCATAACCTACCTATCGCTGCAGTCTTGATTAACGAGCAGCGTTTCGAAAATACCTGGCCAACGAGAGTGATGAATCTGAAACCGATATGCCTGGCTGCGTGTGAGAAGTGACTATATTCAATTTTAGTAACGATCTTCATACAAAATTTTTGCCGTGATATGAAATATATACTTACATACATGAATATCCGCAAGAGAACAGGGTGATATGCTTTTTAGTGGGTATGTTTCCCACCCATGGGCACATCACTGCCAAGTGTTTGTGGGAAAGAGAGAGAGCGTGTGTGTGTCTGTGTGTGAACATTCATGAAAATACGATAGCTTCAACCTCTTATTGCTGAGCTGCTCTCAGTCGAGGTAGTTTTAGCATAAAATCATCAGATGAAAATCATTGTAAATCATGTTACGAAGAATTATCGCTTGTCACATGGAAAATGAATTTGTTCATTATTCCTGCATAGTCCTGAGTGTGTTAGTGATGTATAAGATTCGGAAATTATAAGCAGTGGCGTACAGTGAGGGGGAAGGTTGGATCCGGTTGTCTTTCATTCGACCGTGCTCCGTTTTCTTCACACCTGCTAATCCTGTGCTCCGTTTTCTTCTCGCCTGCTAACCCTGATCCCACTTTCTCACAAGACTAAGTTTTTGCACCTTCAAGGTCCTAAAATAACAAATCCTTTACTTATGAATTGTTTTGACGGATTTTTAAAATATACTAAACACTTTAAATAAAATGAAAAGTATAGATAATAACATGAAAAGGTATGCACACATACTTGAGGGAAATGACTTTAAAAGGCTGTTAATTAGGTGATTTTGCCGTACAGAAAATTGAACACTAGTGAAATTAATATTTAAAAACTTATGTTGATGCAGTCATAATTTTCACCAGAAATTATTATAATAACAGTAATGAGAAACTGAGGCACTAATGACCAAGAGAAACTAAGCGAATGGTAAAAAATTCTAAAGTTTTAATGAAAATGTAAACACTTGTCGGTCTTACGCTTTCAGGAGACTCATGCAGTTTTGGAGAATAGTTTAAGAATATATACTTTCGATTAGATAAGAGTTGATGTCATACCTGGAGCGTAGTTTCTCGTTGGACGAGTGGTTTCCGCGCTCGGCTACCAATCCGGTGGTCCGAAGTTCGATTCTCGGCTCGGCCAATGCGGAATCAGAGGAATTTATTTCTGGCGATGGAAATTCATTTCTCGATATAATGTGGTTCGGATCCCACAATAAGTTGTAGGTCCCGTTGCTAGGTAACTAATTGGTTCCTAGCCACGTAAAAATACCTAATCATTCGGGTCAGCCCTAGAAGAGTTGTTAATCAGCTCAGTGGTCGGGTAAAACTAAGATATACTTAAGTTAACCTCGAGCGTACTTAATTTATAACTCGGGCCGTCATCCCGATGTCAACGATTTCTGGTACTCATTCCGAGCAGATGCTTGCACTAGGAGCTTGGGTCTTTGATTCAGGGCAGAGATGCAACTCCCTTAATGTCTGTCAATGACTCAAATAAGTGAATGTTTGCGGGTGACAAAGCACAGAGAGACATAAGTTGCAAAATCTCAGGGAGGCTCTTTTATGTCATGTTTCGAAAACCAAAAATGAGTAATTTTATAGAAACAAGTCTGCAATTACGGTAGTGGCACAGAAACATCTATAGAGAAAGTGATAGCATCCCTTGAACGCTGATTTTTTCGTTATCTCAGCTGTGCATGACTCGATGATTATTCCCCTGACAAAAGATAACATAAGGAAATGTCTTCAGAAGTCATTACCTTCGATCGCGTTCAAGTTAGAGCGCTATCCGACCTTTGAGAATCAGTGAAGCAAATACTACTTATTATTGTTTAATTCATATTTAATTATGATGAAGTGGGTTGAGATCGTCGAGAACCCTCTTAAACTGAGCAAGGAGTCTCATCTCATTATCATTCATTTTGATAATTGCGTGTATATCATGTCCTTGTTGTAGGAAGTGATGGGACAGTATATTTTCTGTTAGTGGGAGGATTAATTAGCATAGCCCATTTAATGTTTATTCAGTGATATGCAAGGGTTTGTGTTGTAATTTAGTTAAGAGAATATCCTTTTGATAGCTCTTTGTTCTAGATGAGGTGTTTATATAGATTTTATAGTCTATTGTTCGTGTGGATTTCTACAAACACCCACACGAGTACTACAACATAAAAATGGTGAGGTTGCCATTTCCAGATTTGATATGTCATTATGTTCTGTTAGCGTTCTCTGTAAGCGAAGTAGGCTTTCATTTCATAAAATGACCATTTATAATGATGTCGTGAATCGCATTACCATAATACATTTTTATGATCAGAAGTAAGGAGAAAGTTAATCAAATATAAATTTTAATGATGGCATACTCATCCGCGATCTGAATTTTAGACTTACGATAGTAACATCTCCCTTCAAATTTACGATAGTAACATCTCCCTACAAAAATTTGAAGAGAGTACGTATTCATCCGTTTTATTCATGTGTATGTTTGTCTACGAGATATTAAAATAAAAATTTATTTTAAGAAATTGAATTTCGTGGGCGGTTGGGCTTTAGACAAAGGAAAAGATTATTAGATTCTGAGATGAAGCCATAGCACATTCGGAGGTATGGTATCTCCTAGTGTGTATCAGTTATGGCGTTCTCCCACATACGAATTAGGGTTTCGGGAAGTCTGTTTTTGTTTTATGATTAGATGCAATTCCATTTACATTTAGTGTCGGTTCATTATGGATTTCCTAAGTTAGTCATTTCATTGTTTTAGCTCTGAAATACTCGACACTGAAACTGTCACCTATTTTAACCTGGTTGCAAATATGTAAATTTAAACATTTTGCTGTTCGTAATCGATATTATTTGTTGATGTAACGATTTTTTTTTCGTCTTCAATTAGATTTGCTTTTATCATTTTTTTTAGGCGTCTGCCTTTGTTTCTTGTATTTTCTCCGAGTCGATTACTTCCATTGAGTTCCTGGGCATTGATGGCCTTTTTTGTTAAGGAATTTCTCTCTCTCTCTCTCTCTCTCTCTCTCTCTCTCTCTCTCTCTCTCTCTCTCTCTCTCTGTCAGACCTACCAATGAAATGAACGAAATTAACGTTAATAACTGCAAATGTATTTTTGATTGATATTTTCCAAGTTCCGCACTGCATTAATACTTTTTTACTCCCTTACTGATTCATATCAGAATCTAATTAAGACCGGAATGGACTTGGGAAGAGAATATTTTGGAAAGGTAATTCTTCCAAACTCCTCCCGCGTTTTTTTAAATTATACATGTGTGTTTATTGACATGTGTATGTATATACGTAAGTGTGTATTTAATCATTTAGATACAGATACAGCTAAATAGTTTTATTACAGACACAGCTAATATTCAAAACATGCGATTTTATGCAAGGTGGTAAGGCCCACTCGAATATTTGACTAGCAGAAGCAGAAAGCCAATATTTTAACCCTTTTCCTGTTCATTCCTAGATCTCTTTATACTGTCTGTATATATAGTAGAATCTCCCGGTCAGTAGATGGTGGGAAGCGCCTCAGTGGCGTGATCGGTATGGTCTTGGCCGGCCACCTCCATGGCCGCGAGTTCGATTCACGGGCATTCCATGGAGGGGTGAGAGATGTGTATTTCTAGTGATAGAAGTTCATTCTCGACGTGTTTCGGAAGTCACGTAAAGCCGTTGGTCCCGTTGCTGAATAACTACTGGTTCCTTGCAACGTAAAAAACACCATACAAACAAAACAAACAGTGTAAGACCGGTACTCATAGGGTTGTGATAACCACAGTATGTATATTTTGAATGTGTACATTAGTGTGAAATTGAAAATGTAGCATAAACTACGAAAGTACTTGTTCCTAGTGCCCAGTTTCACTCACCTCTCTACCGTGGATTTAAGGATAACTTTCTTAAAAGGCGACGTTGAATTTTCTTTTCTCACTTTTAGTGCATGACCTTGTTTCTTTGTTGAAGTAGGAAGATGTGATTTCGAAGAATCTTTTTATCTGCTGGTGAATCGAGGTGGTATTTACTCGGATGTACTTTGAGTGGAAATATGTTAATATTACGCACAGATTCTTATCCTTCTACTTTCAAAATATTTCTGACGTCCCACTTAGTCTTATACTATCAGTATTACGCCGCCCTCACGCAAAAAATAGATAAATATAAATTAATATAAAAATCCCGTATTGTTAATAGGATTTTTCCTTTATACCACGAGTTGAGTCTCTGGTGTTTGAGCCTGTTGTATCCGGCCTTG
The DNA here is from genome assembly GCF_015104395.2 of Macrobrachium nipponense. NCBI lineage: Eukaryota > Metazoa > Arthropoda > Malacostraca > Decapoda > Palaemonidae > Macrobrachium > Macrobrachium nipponense. The sequence goes on along the minus strand of NC_087202.1, from coordinate 76,641,261 downwards.
TTACAGGATGTAATGAATTCTGAGATTTAATGTTTTTTTTTGTATTACATGTTATTACATTCCATTTTACTGTAACGGTTATGATGACTGTAAGTATTACCTGCTTGCTCGTGATAACACCTCCGTAACTGAAGTAAAATCGCATAGAAATAAATATATCATTCAGGCAAATTGTTGTTATTTTTTTAAATTACATGTTATTACGTTTCATTTTATTATAACGTTTCTGCAGTGATTATTACGACTATAAACCTGACTTGCTTGTTCACAATTAACTTGATTAAAATCATATAGAAAGGACGATATCATTCGGCCAAATTGCCGTTGATTTTCACATTTCATGTTATTCTATTGCGTATGTTTACCGGTTGTCCACCGATTAAATAAACAAGTGTAAACGCGTGGGAAGACGCCTGTTGCTTGAAGCAGCAGCATTTCCGTATATTCAGCAAACGGATCCCTCCTCGCTCCCCTCGACATAGGAAGGAATTAGCAAGGAAAGGCGGAAGTGAACTAATTGCATCATTAGACCGATCTCGTGAGCTAATTCATTTTCTACATTACAACATCTCTTGGTGCGCCTCGGTGGCGTGGTCGGTTATCACCTCGGTGGCCGCGAGTTCGATTCTCGGGTATTTCAGTGAGGTGTGAGAGATTTGTATTTCTGGTGACAGAAGTTCACTCTCGACGTGGTTCGGAAGTAACGTAAAGCCGTTGGTCCCGTTGCTGAATAACCACTGGTTCCATGCAACGTAAAAACACCATACAAACAAACAAAAATGACATCTCTTAGTAATGTGGATTGTATCTGCAGTTTAGGTGGAAACATCTTCAATCATATTTTGTTTTGCACGTGTGATTTAAGCGGAAATGTATTTAATTTCCGTAATCATAAATATCAAATGTTTTATCATCCACAAATCTCCACACATCTCCGCTTTCCCTTCTCAAAGTTTTCATGCAGGTATGACTGGGTCTTGTAACTCTCCTCTGGTACCCACAGGAGCTCAGTCGGCGGTATCATGCACTATTCTCCCGGTGGTTGTGCAAAGGACATGTCCAAGACATCTCAAGTTCCCTTTCTATCTTCATCTCGTTTACATATATAATTTGCGTTTTTTCATCTGACTTTAATATTCCTTTTCAAGATTCATTATTAAATCAACAAAATCTTTTGGATATGTTTTCATGACCGTATAATGGTACAGATCATACTAGACTTAAATTCTGCAACTTTTGATGTTTATTTTGTTCACCAAATTGTAGCTCAAGACGACCATTACTAAATATCATTGTAAAATTATGAAAGTTTCTACCTCATAAATCATTCCTCCTTTTAGTGATATTCCTCCCTTTGCCCTGACCCAGTCCTTATTATTTTTGTTCTTAAGTTTTTTTCTGAGAGCCACCTCACTAGATACACGACGCACTCAATAGAGCAAGCTTTTCAGATCTTTTGGCGTTTTGATGTATAGTTCTTTATTGCCGAAGTTTCTATCCCTGTTCCGTGTTCACTTTTTCTCCACCTGAAATGTCTTGAGTTTTATTGGCTCTTCTCGTCTTTAAGCATATTGTGGGTAACAGTTATATTTGCTCTAGTCACGTGCCTTTTCATACCACAGCCACTGTGATGAGTCTGCATTTTATAGATTCAATCGTTATATATAGATATATACTATATATATTATATATATATAATATCTATATATATATATATAATATAATATATAATAATATATAATATATATATATATGTGTGTGTGTGTGTGTGTGTGTGTGTGTTTGTAGATATGTATATGAGTGTATGTATTATATAGTACTTCAGGATGTGGTATCATGGTTTTGATTATTTATATAATTAATTTAGTAGGATTTCATAACCCAGAGTTTCTCATATATATAATGATGGAAATATGTTTGCTTGAGGTCCAAGCACAGATTTTCAGATATGTTTTAGTGACTGACGAAACTGTTTTCAACTCCGTCGGGCGATCTAAGTCTTTTGTGAAACTGCTCGTGAGTTCTAATCATCATATCTTCAGCTTTGATATGTGTTTGGGTTGAGAGCAGCTCTGCCTTGCCATGTGCTGGTGTAATAATTATTATATCTTAGAAGAAAATTATCTAGAGATGGAATTCATAAACGGCACAAGATGAAATTCATTAAGAAGTCTTCAATGCCTCGCCTATATCAGTTATTCTCAAGTTGTTAATCAATCATTTAGAATGATCTGGTTTATGGCTTCCGTAGGGGGAACCCAAATTTTAGTTTCTTCCTGTATTATTTTCTTTATTTTCTCTACTAAAAAAATGGGATCTCTGGTTAATGTAATAAATTTTCCCGCTGATGATCTTTGTTTACTTCGTCAATGGTACTAAAAAAATGGGATCTCTGGTTAATGTAATAAATTTTCCCACTGATGATCTTTGTTTACTTCGTCAATGGCCTTAGCATAATTTGGAGTTGAGTTTTGCGTCTTTGGCCTTTATTGTATTGACTCTGCGGAAGTAAGACAACCTAACTCTTCTAAATTAACCTGCTTTTACTGGTTATCACAGTGGTTCCTCCAAAGGTCACCCGATTCCGGAAGTTTGGAGAAATGTCGCGAATAAACATTTGCTTTCTGGAATCTGCCCGAGAAAATAACATTTAAGTACTGATGCATCTTGAATGAAACTCTCTCTCTCTCTCTCTCATTTATTATTTCTCAGCATTGAGAATAATACTGATCAGTAACCTTGATATTGACATTCCAATTGAATTAGCTCTCTCTCTCATTTATTATTTCTCAGCATTGAGAATAATATTGGTCAGTAACCTTGATATTGACATTCCAATTGAATTAGCTTTGTGTGTGTGTGTGTGTGTGTGTCTCCTTCTCACACACACAGACACACACACACCTTAATAAATGTTGACATTCCTTAGCTAGTCATTCTACGTCTTTGATTGTAATATTGGCATTCTAGTTGATATGTTCAGTCTCTCTCTCTCTCTTCTCCCCCTCGTCTCTCTCTCCCTCTCCGTCTCTCAGTTTCGTCTCCTCTCTCTCTCTCCACACCCAAGACCACACACACAACACATACACACACACACACACACACACACACACACACACACACACACACACCTCAATATTGACATATCTGTTGAATTAACTAGTCATTCTACGTCCTAACTGTAATATAGCCATGCCAGTTCATATATTTACTCTCTCTCTCTCTCTCTCTCTCTCTCTCCTGAAAAAAGTGCCACCGAAGTCGATGCTGGAATTGCACAGTGGGAGCTCAATGAGGAATCTATAAGCCATAGAAAATACGGTACATTATTTTCCTTTTATCTGAGCCTTTTCCCGAGAGGTTTATTCCCAGAGAATTGACTGTTGGTGATTCTTATTCAGTATCCTTTTAGTGAGAGCCTTATCTGTTTCGATCTTAGCTTATTTGAGTGAAAAGAGGTGCAGCGAAAAAAGACGAAGAATATTGTATATATAATATATGTCAGCTTCTCGGGTGACGGAATATACTTTGTCCCTCTTATTACTTTTACTCAGAATATGCAATTATTCACAATGAACGAGGCAAACCGACCATTACCCGCTAACAAACTTCCACTAAACAGTCAGATAAATAAAGGAATGCATTTAAACGGCCAAGAGAAAATTATAGCATGGAAATAGAAAAATTAAATTAAAAAGATTAACTGCATTAGTGAATTATATGATTACAACAAATTTCAAACCATTTTCGGGTACGGATGTTTAGAAATGTTTGACAGAAAAAAATGAGTTAAAACTAACGTTCCGTTAATTACATTCGTTTGTTATTGCCATGCATTTACCATTTGTTCAACATGCGGTCGTGAATTTAAAGTGCATATATATATATATATATATATATATATATATATATATATATATATATATATATATATATATCACACGTGCAAGTTTATTACCAAGCGTTTTCACTTGTTTATTCACGCATCTGTTTGTATAATATAAAGTGGTGTGTCTGGTCTTGTAGGATTGTTCTAAATGAATATTTGCATTTCAAATAACAATAAGTGGTCATCTAAGTCTGTATTTACTTTATTTTCAATAAATATTTACGACAGAGTCTTATCAAAGAGGATTTTAGCCAATTCACGTTAGACTTTGCTATTATTTCAGTTCTTTCTCAAAACCGTTCCTTGTTGAAGGAAAAGATTGTGTTTATTATTCTACAGGTACTAATTATTTTCCATATACGGTTGACTAGATTCCAGATTAAATAATGGTTGACTAGAATCCAGATTAAATAATGTTTTTATTTGATCTGTCTATTTATTTTGTAAATTGACATTCAGCGCCTCAGTGGCATGATCGATATGGTCTTGGCCTGTGTTACGAACCCCGAGAGGTCCGGTTCAAGTTCCATATTATAATAAACAAAAAGATTCGACTCCAACAGTTGAAACTGGGGATACGAATATAGAAAGAAACACAAACAGGACAAAAATTTATTTACAAGCTTACTAACAAAGATAAATGCAGAATGGTGTCTCCTATTTACATACAAAAGTAAAATCTTACGATGCGTGAACTGGGGAAACAGTGAGGTAATGAAAATACTTGCTGGCCAGTTTTTCAGCGGTCGATAATCAATCCTCGAAGCGACGGCTTCACAAAGGAGAACTATGACTTCAGATGTCTTCTTGACTCCGTACTGCAGAAAGCATGTCTATTTTCGATACTCGAAACCACCTTGTAGGACGTTTCTTCTCTGAAGGCTAGCTCAACGTCGGAATACCTATGTCGTTCTCTCTCTAACTGGACGACTTGACCCGGATCCAACCAAACTCTCGTACGCCTTCTTCTCTTATCCTTCGTCTGTTCCTTCTTCTCTTATCTCTCTCTGATGATCTCTGCTCTCTGCTGGTTTCTAACTGATGATCTGATCTCTGATACTTTGTCAGTCGTATATATACGGAGATCTGGGGGCGGGGCCTACCAGCGAACGTCACAGACTCCCGAGAAGGCATGAACGATTTAGAAGGATCTCGACGCAATATTGCATCCACAACACGCCTGGCGATTCTAGAACCATCATGAGAACAGGCGCCTCCAACACGTGGGCGAATGCCTCTTTGCAGCAGAACTTCTCGAAGAAGATGCGTTTTCCTTTCCTTTAATATGTAATTCTTTGCTATAAAGCGATTATCATGACAGCCTGCCACCTCGGTGGCTGCGAGTTCGACTCTCGGGCATTCCATTAAGGGGTTAGAGATGTGTTTTCTGGTGATAGAAGCTCACTCTCGACGTGGTTCGGAAGTCACGTAAAGCCGTGGATTCCGTTGCTGAGTAATCACTAGTTCCATGCAACGTTAAAACACCATACGAGCAAACAATAATTTGACATTCGATTCCATCCATTGCTCAGCAAGTAAATTGGCTCTATTTTCCTTACAAGATTTGATCTTCACAAATAATGAAAGTAACAATAATAGTATTTGTGAAGGAGTGAATTCTTGATCATTTAGTCTCTATAAAGGAAGTGTTCGTTACCTGGGCCTCACTAATCTTTCGAGGTTGGCGTTAAGGTTGAACAAAAACCATTTATACCTGTGGGGAGAGAGAGAGAGAGAGAGAGAGAGAGAGAGAGAGAGAGAGAGAGAGAGAGAGAGATTTTGTACGCCTTCATTCCAGATATGATTATAGCTATAGTTGTATAATTCAAAAATGCAGTTTTTAATAGAATTAGCGTAGATGATTCCTAAGCTGTCTGACATTAACTAAAGATTAGTTTATAGGACTTTCTGATTCACCTCGTCTGCTACGGTTTTTTTTTTTTTTTGACATGTTATTTCAGACGATGCTCTTGGAATACAATTGAAGTTCACAACTCAGTTGTTCTGCAGTGATATAAACTTGTCTATCTCATATAGATATTGATAAATGGGATGCATTTGAGTCCAGTGTATGCATTTTGTGAATAAGTTTCACAAAGATTTATTAACATTCCGTACGTATATGATAGAAAGAAGTTGTCGCTCTATGTCTTTTAATTCAAATTTTGAATTGATCTCATTTAAATCAAATTTTGAATTCAAATTTATTATTGATATATTGTTCTCAAAGAAGATAATGTACAGACGAAAATCCTTTAAATTGCAAATTAACCAGCATGTTTTACGTAATTTGCTGTTTGGCAATTCTTTCAGTTGCCTTCCGTTGCTGGCCAAGCATGAAAATGAAAAACTAAAATCTGATTATTGAAATCTAGGCTGGATGTGAAAAATGCACGGTCCACAATATTCAAATAGCAATAGTTTCATTTAGCCTCACGAATTGCATCAACGCAATTCTTTTGCTGCCAAAAAAAAAATGAGGTGGGAGGTTGGGAGGGGTTGGTTCATAATAGAGATCGCTCTTTGATGGATCTGCAAAAATACCCGATATAATTTTCATCGAAATAATTGCTTGATTTGAGGCACTAACAGAACCCACGTTATAATTACATTAATTATAAGCGGATGAATTTGTAGAATGAGATTCGGATATCCTTTGATTGAGAATTGATGAAAAATGTTCACTTCGCAATTAAAATAATTTGCTAAGAATTTAGGATGTAGGTGACTGAAGGGGAATCTTGATTCCACGGCTTTTGGAGACTTCAAGAAAAAAATTCTTTTTTTTTTTTTACCTACTGGTGACAGATGTTTTTATTTCTGGTGACCTGAGATGGTTTCAGTCTGTTGTCAAAGTTGATCCTGTTTATGTGATCTAAGTTATTCTGTAATTCGTGTCTGTAAGTAACTAAAAAATATTATTTTAGTGTTTTTTTTCTGTCAAACGGAATCTTACTATTGATTTCTGAAGACTTAGGCGTATTCTATAGTTGGCGGTCTATCAGTAACTTAACAATCGCAATTTGGTGTTAGTTTATTTTTTTCCCTGATAAGTTATGAAACTTTTTTTCTATTTTGGTACCCCATAAACTAAATATAGAAAAAAAAACAAGGCATTTGGAACGACCATGTTCCTTCAAAAAAACCACCCATGACAGCTTTTGGATAGTCTTTGAAATGTCTGGCTGCATTGTTATCCACAAGCTTAGTACTGTAATCTATGTTATGATTATTCCCCTGTAAAATATTGTGTCCATTGATAATTTGGATGGGGTATTTCAAACTTTGACCACTAAGAGATCTCGTATAGGGTCAAATGCCTCACTATGGGGGTGTGTAGTTTGGAAGAAGGACAGTAAAAACCGTTTGATTCTAGGCGCACACCGTTAGCAACAGTGATCGATGAAGCCATTCCGTATTATCTAAATGGATTTTTATATATTTTGGTGTAGTTCAAGTTTGGTTTAAGAAAGACTACCATCACTATAAATATATAATTTTTTATGTATTAACATTTATTTACTTTCTTTTCTATTCATTCTTGTTTGACGTAAGAAAATCTTTGATCAAACAACCTCTAGTAAATATACCGTGTCAAGATAAGGCTCTCTCTCTCTCTCTCTCTCTCTCTCTCTCTCTCTCTCTCTCTCTGCCGAACAGGACATTGCCCTTCTCATTAAAATAGATTTAATAGTGTTTAGCAGTTCATAATGCAAATGATGTTAGTGTCACCACTTATGTAGACGTCGATTAGTATTGTCACAACATTTCAGTAGTGTAAGCGCCTCAGTGGCGAGGTTGGTTTGGTGTTTTTGCTTCTCACCTCGGTGGTCGCGGGTTCGATTCTCGGCCATTCCATTGAGGAGTGAGAGATGTGATTTCTGGTGATAGAAATTCACTCTCGACGTGGTTCGGAAGTCACGTAAAGCCGTTGGTCCCGTAGCTGAATAACCACTGGTTCCATGCAACGTAAAAACACCATACAAACAAACAAACACATTTCAGTAAGATTCAGCCATAGCATAATCAAAGTTAACACTAACATTAAACAATTCGAATTATACGAGTACAGTTGGTATGAAACCAAAGCCAACCTCTCTCTCTCTCTCTCTCTCTCTCTCGTGCAGACTGAGGATTAGACATACAAGACTCACTCATGGGTTCTTGATGTCCCGTGAAAATCCTTCGTTATGCGAGGACTGTACTGTGCCCTTGACTCTGAGACATTTGCTGGTTGAATGTCCCAGACTTGGGAATTTGAGACATAGGTTCCTGTCTTGGGGAAGTGACTGAGAAGGTAATTTTATCCTAGCTACAATTCTCGGAAAGGATTTTAATATAGAGAACAGTTATGTATCTTTAGATTATACATAGTAGAATGTCTATGTAAGAATTTATATATTTGAACAAATATATTTATATACATATATTTTTAGATTTTTTATATGAAGTTAATTTTAAATTAATTTTTTTCTATTTAAATTTATTTCGGTGTCAATAACCTAGATGTTGTGACGCTAGTTTTAATAGACATAATCAATCAATCTCTCTCTCTCTCTCTCTCTCTCTCCTCCTATCCTCTCTCTCTCTCTCTCTCTCTCTCTCTCTCTCTCTCTCTCTCTCAACCGATTCAGGAGATTGATATTTATTATCATTAATATTATTATTTTTTTTGTTCAGCAACTATTCACATTTAATATACCTGAGAAATAGTATTTAGGAATTGGTTTTTAATCTGATTACTTGGCATAGGCATGGACAGTGACGATTAAATTTAATCAGGCCGAAAACGAGCAGAAATTGACGTTAAATTAGAGCGTTTATATATTTTGCATAAATTTGTCATTAATTTCAGCCGGTGTAGGAGATAAAAACCTTTGTATGACCAAAATTTCTCTCTCTCTCTCTCTCTCTCTCTCTCTCTCTCTCTCTCTCTCTCTCTCTCTCTCTCTCTCTACTCAAGAGATAATAACTGTATTTATTATGCAAGAGGATATTGCAGAAACGGAGAAAATTGCAGATTCAGACACAAAATGAATAATTATGATGAAGGAAGATCAAATATTATGGAAAAGTTGGATTTTTTAATGTCAGAATTTATGGAAATGAAAAAAAGAACAACATACCAGAACAGGAAAGAGACATGGGAAAATTCTTATTACTACCAATATTAAATGAAGGAGAAAACACGCAAACCATCATAGTGATGAATGCGCAGGGTTTAGTTACGAGTAACTCAAAAAGAAAAATAGAGTACTTAGAAGAACTAACCCAAATTGAAAAGAAAATAGATATAATGAATATAAGTGAAACCTGGTATTCCCAAGAGACTGGGAATGATGATCAAATAAAAGGGTTCCAAACTTATAGATCAGATAGAAAAAATAGGAATCAAGGGGGAACCGCAATATATGGGAAAGACAAAAAACAAGGAAAAATATATGAGAAATATAGTAACTCAGAATGTGAACTAATAGCGGTAGAATTTGAATCTGAAAAATTAATGAACATAGTAATATATAGACCTCCTAATACTAAAGAGTTTGACTTAATAATTGAAAAATTGGATGATATATGTAGAAATCACAAGGACTGGACTATTCTCCTATCTGGTGACTTCAACTTTCCTTTCGTAGAATGGAAAGAACGAATAGGAGATTGTGGTTGTACTTATACATATAAAAAAAGACGAGTAAAATAGTAGTGCAGAAGATAAGAGGCAATTCGAAAAGCTATTAGATATGCTACTAGAATACAACATTCAACAAATAAATCACCTGCCAACAAGAAAGGAAAATACTTTAGACCTAGTATTTGTGAACGAGATGAATTATGTTAAAGAAATAATAGTTTATAATGCGAGTACTTCAGACCATAATGTCATAGAATTAACAGTTCATTCCAAAGCAAGTGAAAACAGAGATAAGCAAGAAATGAAAAAGTGGGAAGGATATGGAAAATACAACTTCTACAGTAAAAATATAAAATGGTCAGAAATAAATGAAGAATTAACAAAGATTGGGATAACATTTTCGTAAGTGATGACATAAGGGTAAATACGGAGATATTATATAAAATATTAGAGAAAATAGTGGATAAATATATACCGAAGAAGAAAAGTAAACATCATTCATGCATACCAAGAGACAGAAGGATCTTGTTCCAGAAATCAGAAAGTGGAAAAAAGGTCTTGCAAAAGAAAAAAATGCATGGAAAGTTATAGAACTAAAAAGTAAGATAGAAAATGCAGAACAAAAGATTATACAATCAAAAGAAAATGAAAAACGGGACTTGAAAGAAAAAACCCTATTAAATATCAAGCAAAACCCCAAACTATTATACTTATATGCGAAGAAGATGAATAAAAGAAGAATAGAAATAGGCCCTCTGAGAATTGAAGGGAGATTAACGAATGAAAAAAAGGAAATTTGCAACATACTGGCAGAACGATATAAGAGAGAATTCACCCCTAGAATAGATAATGAAGATAATGATATAGAAGTAAGGGACGAAAATAGTGAATATTTAGCTGACATAGAAATTAATGAAGCTGATATTGTGCAGGCAATTAATGAAATAAAAATGGAGCTGCTGCAGGGCCTGATGGAGTCCCTGCTATTTTGTTAAAGAAAGTAGTTCATTCTATCGCAAAGCCACTTGCAATATTATTAAGACAAAGTGTAGATACAGGCAAGATTTATGATGAGCACAAATTAGCATATATCACCCCTACTTTCAAAAGTGGATCAAGACTAGAGGCAAGTAATTATAGGCCTGTGAGTCTAACATCACATATTATGAAAGTGTATGAAAGGGTAATGAAGAAAAATATTATGAAACATTAATAAAAAAAATAAAAAATAAATTTGTTTAATATAGGACAACACGGTTTCGTACCCGGAAAAAGTACACAAACCCAACTGTTAGTCCACCGTGAGAACATATTCAAAAATATGAAAAGCGGAAATGAAACAGATGTGGTTTATCTAGACTTTGCAAAAGCTTTTGACAAAGTAGACCATAATATATTAGCAAAGAAAATTAGAAAACACAATATCGTAGATAAAGTAGGAAGATGGTTAAAAGAATTTTTACACAACAGAAAACAGATAGTTATTGCAAACGATGAGAAATCGGATGAAACCAAGGTAATATCCGGTGTGCCACAAGGTACGGGTGTTAGCTGCAATACTGTTTGTTATTATGATTGAAGACATAGACAGTAATGTTAAGGATTCGGTAGTGAGTAGTTTCGCTGATGACACAAGAATAAGTAGAGAAATTACTTGTGATGAGATAGGAACGCTCTACAAAGAGACCTTAACAAAGTATATGATTGGGCAGAGGAAAATAGGATGGTATTTAACTCTGATAAATTTGAATCAATAATTATGGAGACAGAGAAGGAAAGCAATATGCATATAGGGGACCTAATAATGAGACAATCACAAATAAGGAAGCAGTTAAAGACCTTGGTGTGATGATGATAGGAACATGTTATGCAATGATCAAATAGCAATTCTTTTGGCAAAATGTAAAGCAAAAATGGGAATGTTGTTACGGCACTTCTTCAAAACAAGAAAAGCTGAACTCATGATTATGCTTTATAAAACATATGTTCGTAGTCCACTTGAATATTGCAATATGATATGGTACCCACACTATCAAAAGGATATTGCACAAATAGAGAGTGTACAAAGGTCCTTTACAGCTAGAATAGAAGAAGTTAAGGACCTTGACTACTGGGAAAGACTACAATCCTTAAAATTATATAGTCTAGAAAGGAGAAGAGAACGCTACATGATAATTCAGGCATGGAAACAGATAGAAGGAATAACAGAAAATATCATGGAACTAAAAATATCAGATAGAGCAAGCAGAGGTAGATTAATAGTGCCCAAAACTATACCAGGAAAAATAAGGAAAGCACACAGGACATTAATCCACTACGCACCAGCATCGATAATGCAGCGTCTATTCAATGCGTTGTCAGCTCATCTGAGGAATATATCAGGAGTGAGCGTAGATGTGTTTAAGAATAAGCTCGACAAATATCTAAACTGCATCCCAGACCATCCAAGATTGGAAGATGCAAAATATACCGGAAGATGTACTAGCAACTCTCTGGTAGACATTAGAGGTGCCTCACACTGAGGGACCTGGGGCAACCCGAACGAACTGTAAGGTCTGTAAGGTAAGGTCTCATCATTTTGTGTGGACACTGGGTTGGTAACATCGGGGATCGTTAACGAAATGGTATTTTTATTTAATTCTCTCTCTCTCTCTCTCTCTCTCTCTCTCTCTCTCTCTCTCTCTCTCTCTCTCGTTGTTGTTGTTGTTGTTTTTTTATTTAGGTGCAATTGTGCCAGCACGGGCTCTTGTTCATAGAACAGCCCGTAGCCTCTCTGTCTTATGATTTTATCAGAACTTGCATTTTTTGTGTCCTTATTGTATTAGTTTTGGTACTTTTGTTATTATGTGATATTTTCCCAGGAGCCCCTTTGTTATGGGAAGCTTCTGAAAGTTATATAAGAAAAATTGTCTTTAAGGACGTGGATGCTGGCTCACAGCAAGTCTTTTGGGACGAGGATGCTGATTAACAACAAGTCTTTAGGAAGATGCTGGTATCGATCCAAAATTGTGATCTGAATTGAGTTATGTTATATATTATGTATGTATGTATAAATGTGTCTCCTTACTTAAATGCACAAAAACCAAGGCATCTTTAACGAAAATAATATTTAATTTTTCTCTTACATCTTATCATTTTTAAAATTTGTTACCTTTTGCCCCCCCCAAAAAAAATGTATTATAGCCATGGCTCATTTTCCGGATATTATTAAACTGGATGAATGTACAGGAGTGTAATTTGGTTACTTATAATAGTCCATTGTTTATGTCGGGTGTGTGTTATCATTTTTCAATAACTTCATCAGTCTTATTGAAATATCATTACGAAACTTATGGGAAGAGTTCACTTCGCTGCAGTGTAGTATAATTAGATTACAAAGCAAGTATCTATGTATATAATGTATGTTTAATAAATAAGAATTGTAATCCTAAAATTCACTCGTCTCCCAAACAAAAGGTTATTTTGCTGGGCGTCGAAATTAAAGCTGATAACGTTTTAAAACTATTCGTGTGGAAAACTGGCAGCTTAGTTTTTCAGCTTCGTCGTAGCACTGTTATAGAGCAATATATTAAATAAAATCGACTTTGATTAAAAGAACAATGGAACTTCTACTCGCGGAAAAGGAATTAATAAAACCCATTTTAATTAAAACGTGTTCTGTTGGAATTTGTGTGATAAAAAGAATATTTCTAATTGAAGCGGCAGCACTTTTTTTTGTGGTTCCCTAAAGCGATATGTTGATTAGGACCTTCAAACACGTTTCCAAATGCTCATAAATTTGGCCATTTTCTATTTTTGTGTCTGCACTCATGCTTCCTGTCTATTATTGTGTCTGCCCTCATGCTTCCTGTCATTATTGTGGTTTTCTATCATGTACCTTCACTCGTAGTAATATTATCGAGATTTATAGTTATACATATATATATATATATATATATATATATATATATATATATATATATATATATATATATATATATATATATATATATATGAAGCATTATTGTGATTAATTATGTAAAAAAAGGCCTTTTCCTTTTCCTTTTCCTTCATTTTTGCATTTTAGTTTTTACTTAATGATTATTTATTCCTGGAAACGTATTCTTTAAGCATCAGTTTTGTCGACCACAAAAGGCCAGAGCTTCATCGAGCCTTTTGGAGAATAATGGTTTATTGGAACTATAGCGCAATCTCGATATGCGTGTCCTCTCATGATTACCAGCGATGAAGCCTGTTTGCTTGAAAAAGAAATAATTTATTTTGCCACTTAATGACACGTATATGATATTTCTTTCTAATAGTCATACCATGTATATACGCATAAACCATTCTTACACGTACATACACACCCAGTCATTCATATATATATATATATATATATATATATATATATATATATATATATATATAATATATATATATATATATATATATATATATATAATATATTCAGTTGTATTCCACATAGGAAAATGAAAAAAAGGTATATCTCAGAAAATGCCCAACAGTTTCGTCCTCCAATGGACCTCTTCTTGGAGCGTTTATTAATGAACGCTCCAAGAAGAGGTCTATTGGAGGACGAAACTGTTGGGCATTTTCTGAGATATACCTTTTTTTCACTTTCCTATTTGGTGGAATACAACTGAATTTACTATATCTTCGTGCCTTAAGAAGATTACCAGTAACTATATATATATATATATATATATATATATATATATATTATATATATATATATATATATATGTGTGTGTGTGTGTGTGTGTGTGGTGTGTGTGTGTGTGTGTGTGTGTGTGTAATATACAGACAAATATGTATATGTGTTATGCATGTACGCGTGGGAATGGTTTATACGTACGTGCATGGTATGGCTGTTAGAAAGAAAAATAATATACGTGACAATAAATGGCCCAATATGTAATTTCTTTTCCAGGCAAACAGACGGAAATCTGCTTATCATGACGCATATAGAGAATGAGCAATATTTTTTCCAATGAATCATTTCTCTTGCAGATGCTCTCTGATTATCACTGATGTTCAAAGAAGGTATATCCATCAATTTTATTGAATTATTTTTGTAACCAAAATAAGTCGTTTCATTGTCAACAAAATTAATTCTTTATGCGAAACATTTAATATTTTTCAATATATGGAATGTGTTTAGTGTTTATTTATTCTATTTCTTAGCCACGAAGGCGTGCCAGAGTACAAAATTGCTAAGCACGAGGGATATTCATTATTTTTGTCATTGGTTATTTAGCTAAAGAATGTGCCATTGTCCAAAAATGCTATTTACGAAGCGCATTCACTATTATTCTAACATGAATGATTTTTACTCAACGTTTTAGATCAAAAGATGGTCTCAGGCGTTTTATTCATAATATTTTTTTAACAGACTTTATTTAGCCAATGGACGTTTCAGAGTCAAAAGAAGCATTACACGAGACGTATTGAGTATTTGAATGATTTTTTTTTTAGCCAAAAAACCTTTCAGATTGAAGAAAACGCTAATTACTTGGGATATTATTTTATTTTTATTATTTTGGTCTAGAGAAGGAGACGTTTCAAGCATACTCAGTATATTTTATTATTGATTTTTTTAACCGAAATGACGTTTCAGATTCTCTAAATTATTTTTTAAAGATATATTGATTTTTTAATTTTTATTGACTTGGTTTTTGTAGGCAAAAGGTCCATAAATGCTTTATAGAAGGCATATTCAGTCATTTTTTTTAAACAATAAGTTTCAAAATCATAACGCGTTGTGTGAGGCATATTCCTCATTATTTTAATATTAATTTTTGTACTAAAAATACGTTTCACAATCCAAGATGGTTAAATACTACTTTATTCCTATTCCTTGTCTTTCAATATTAACTGTTTTGACTGAAAAGACCTGTTATAATTTAAATATAATAAATACGAAGATTAGTCCTTATTTTGTAATATTTAACCAAAAACATGTGTTAGTTTCCAAAAATGGAAGATGAGAGGCATATTCATAATGTTTTATTTGTTGATATTGAAAAGAATATATATATATATATATATATATATATTATATATATATATTATATATATATATTATATTATATATTTATATATGTGTGTGTGTGTGTGTGTGTGTGTATGTGTGTGTGTATGTGCGTTGCGTGTGCGTGCATGCTTTTATATGATAAATAGATTTAAGTTTGCAACCATTCATTATATTTTTACTACTAATTTACAAGGAATAATGCCACTCATGAATCCCTGCAACATGTTTGTCGTAAAATGAAAAGTACAGCGAAAGCAGAGTAATTGGATACAGTTCAGGATTGTAATATGGTTGCGGTCCTGCTACTATTGCAGAATGAAAAATTCATTTACTGGAATTTTTACTCATTAGTATTCTCATTTGGAGTTCGGTTATTTATACATTCGAATATTGTTTTGCACAAACATGTGGGAAATTAGGGTGGAAGATTACTTTGGTAATTGGTGTTTTCAATGATGGAAAACGGTATTTGCTATGAGCAATGGCGTGTTGTGTTGAATAGAATGATTTTTAAACCCACTTTTAACTTAAAGGATTAAGTATTTTTGTTTGGTCTTATTATAAAAGTTTTGTTTTCTATTATCTTCTGTCTTTTTTTCCGGGATCGCGTAAAGAGATTCGATAAATTGCATCATTTGTCATCCTGACTCAATGGTTTCTCTTTGCGTAGCTAAACCGTAGTGAAACAAAGATCAATATTTTCTGCTATACTTTGCATTTTATTTCTAACAACACGTCTTTTGTCTGTCATTATTCTTCATATAATGAAGAATGAGTTAGTTCAATTCTGCAAAGAACCTTCCTTCAATTAGACCCTAAACTGTGGCTAAAGAAGTTTCGTTAAGTGCTTGCAATTTTCGTCAGCTGCTAAGGTTAATAAAAAAAAATTGCAACTTCGATGCTATTATTACTTTTATGTGAAATGTTCCACTGCAAAAGTTTATAGGTTCAAGTTGGAGATAAGACACCTTTGGCTGGAAGTCGTTCATAAAGTTAGGATTTTTAAGTTTTTTTTTAATATGGAACATCTACATGAACGATAAAAACTAATTCCAATTTTAGAAACGTTTGGTTAAAAAATGTTTACTGGCACTGTATGCTGAGAGTACTGATTGTGCAAGAAGCATACATACCGGTGCGTTATGCATTATCGCACATCCTTTGTTGAGGTTATGATAAGTTGTTTCACACATAATACAAATATGTATATGTATACACGTTAAACGCCTCTCTTTTATTCGTCGAAGCAATAACTTAATTCGGTATAGTTTGAAATATTTATAAACTTTAAATCTTCCGCGTGGTATTTTATACCACCTACTAGGTCACTGTTACAACTCTAAGAACATTAACATCGTCACAACTA
The DNA here is from genome assembly GCF_015104395.2 of Macrobrachium nipponense. NCBI lineage: Eukaryota > Metazoa > Arthropoda > Malacostraca > Decapoda > Palaemonidae > Macrobrachium > Macrobrachium nipponense. Next base: position 76,624,337 of record NC_087202.1, on the reverse strand, counting down.
AATCCGCTAACACACTTCTAATCATTCTTATTGCAGATTGTCTGTCACTAATAGCGTCATCATCATCATCATCATCATCACAATTTTTCAGTCGCAATTTCCATTATTTTTCCTGAAAGGAAAAATGTGCGAATCCTCTTAAAGTATAAAAAATGCTTTAATCCCTAACCCCGCTCATAAGAGGCTTAACGCTTTTCTTCAAAGCTCGCAATCCGCAGTCCACGATGAAAACACACACACATTCTCTTGAAAGTGCTAAAGCGCTGAAAATGCTAATCAGCGTCCATAACGAACTACAGTCAGCAAGATTAAATGGAAGACGCCAGGTAATGCGTGAACATCACGTTTTACCTGATATTTCTGAGACTTGCCTTTTGAACTTTCTTGAGATTTGCCTAGCGAAGTTCGGGACGGAATACATACATACATACATATGCGCACACACACACACACACACACACACACACACACACACACATATATATATATATATATATATATATTATATTATATATATATATATATATATATATATATATATATATATATATATATTATATATACCTATACGCATGTATATGTACATATACATACACACACATATATACATATTATATATATATATATATATATATATATATATATATATATATATATGATGCTATGTATAAATAAAGGTAATGCCGCGGAGGATACTGAAAACACGAGAACTGCCGAGATCTTTAGGTGTTAACGACCGTTTACTTAATTAAGGCAAGGATTTTCCTCAAGTAAAGAGTCGTTAAGACCGAAAGAAAATCTTGGAAGTTCTCGTATTTTCCTTTTCCTCCATGGCATTACCTTTATATATTATATATATATATATATATATATATAATATATATATATATATCTATATATATATATATTATATTATATATATATATATATATATATATATATATATATATACATATATATATATATAAAGGTAATGCCATGGAGGAAAAGGAATATACGAGAACTTCCAAGATCTTTCGGTCTTAACGCCTCTTTATTGAGAGCAAATCTTGCCTTAATTAAGTAAAGGGTCGTTAAGACCGAAAGATCTCAGCAGTTCTCGTGTTTTCATTTTCCTCCGTGGAATTACCTTTATTTATACATAGCATCACGTTTTATATGTTTATATATATATATTATATATATATATATATATATATATATATATATATATATATATATATATATATATTCATATATGTGTGTGTGTGTTTTTATGTATGTATATGTGCATATACATGCATATACGTATATATATATATATATGTATATATATACATATACATATATATATAAATATATTATATATATATATATATATACACATAAATAGATGTATGTATTTACATACTACAAATACATATATATACATATAAATAGGCATATGTTTGTATGTATGTATTCCGTCCCGAAATTCGATAGGCAAATCTCAAGAAAGTTCAAAAGGCAAGTCTCAGAAATGTCCGTCAAAACACGATGTTCACGCATTACTTGGCATCTTCTATTTAATCTTGCTGACTGTAGTTCTCTCTGGACGGTGATTAGTATTTTCAGCGCTTTAGCGCTTTCAAGAGAATGTGTGTGTGTGTTTTCATCGTGGATTGCGAGCTTTGAAGAAAAGCGTTAAGCCTCTTATGAGCGGGGTTAGGGATTAAAGCATTTTTTATACTCAAAGAGGATTCACACATTTTTCTTTTCAGGGAAAATAATGGAAATTGCGACTGAAAAATTGTGATGATGATGATGATGACGCTATTAGTGACAGACAATCTGCAATAAGAATGATTAGAAGTGTGTTAGCGGATTTAGTTGTGACGATGTGAATGTTCTTAGAGTTGTAACAGTGACCTAGTAGGTGGTATGAAATACCACGCGCAAGATTTAAAGTTTATAAGTATTTCAAACTGTATCGAATAAAAGAGAGGCGCTTAACGTGTATATATATTTATATTTGTATTATGTGTGAAACATCTTATCATAATCTCAACAAAGGATGTGGTATAATGCATAACGCTCCGGTATGTATGCCACATGCACACTACGTATACTCTCAGCATACAGTGCCTGTAAACATTTTTTAACCAAATGCTTCTAAAATTGGAATTCTTTTATATCATTCATGTAGATGTTCTATATTGAAAAAGAAATTTAAAAATCTTAACCTTATGAACGACTTCCAGCCAAAGGTTTCTTATCTCCAACTCTCTCTCTCTCATCTCAGAAGTAGTAGCTGCAGAAATAGTAGCAGGAGAGGCAACTTCAAAATCCTTGTCTTCCACGATTCAATACCGGATATCTTAGAGCTACCGGATAAGAATTTAGCTCAAAGAAGTTGTGGTTCTCAGGCCCAGAACCATTCAGATACAAATCCTCTACGACGACTGCATATCCGGGGTCAGGAACATCAAAATCCAAACCACTTTTCCATAAGCTGGACACCTTAGAACCTGAAATATCCAGAAGTGCATTCTTCTCTTCGACGATTGGATGACATATATTCGTATATATATTAGATTTTCCTGATGCCAATCCTCCTTCCTGACGATTGGATATGAAAGTTCCTGCAACGTCCAGGTGCGAATCATTCTCTTCGACGATTGGCAGTCTAAGAACCTTAAGTATATGCCAATCTCCCTCCGTCGACTGGGTATCTTTGGTTCTGGAGTATCTGTATAGATGAACCCATTTCGCCGATTGGATCTTAGGTACGTTGGAACCTCCATCGACTAATCTTCCTGTTCTCTTCTAGGTCTTCCAAACTTATCCCTGAGGGAGGAAGAGGGGTTTAGGGTCGGCACACAATGACTAATCAGCCTGCGATGCCTTTATACATGGCATTACCTTGAGTCAAGAACTCGGATATTTAAGTCCGAGTTGTAATTTTTTATCATTTTCATTATTTAAAGCTCTTACTTTTCTATTCCAGAAGGGTGTTTTCTTTCATTTTCTTACTATTCCTTTTATATTTACGTTGAATTAAATCAAGGACTCAAAATGGATTTGCTTATTATAAAAATAAACATTTATTTGAGTTTTTATTTAGTTTTCGCCTCTAATTGTTGTCATAGGCACGGGGTGTATTCTCTTATTAAATTCAGCTACGCCGAGTCTACTTACTAACTTAATAATCTAGGGAAACTCTCCTATTCCCATCCAGTTTTTTTGTATTCGTTTGTAAAGAAAACCTTTTATTTTTAAAATGTGTTTTAATTTTTACAAAAATCATTATATATTTCTTTAAGTTGCAAATGCATTTTAAGAACGACCCAATGTCATATCTAACCCAGATTCGAGGGAAAGGAAATTGACCATTGTAATAATAAATAATTAGAGAATGATAATCAACAGTGACGGTCGTTGTTGACCATGAAGTAACCGGTAAAACCTTCCCGTTGAAGGATATTCATGGAAGTCAGGGAGATTACGGTACGTAGAAAGTTCCAAAGCACGGGAGGAGGAGTGAGAAAAACTGTTATCAACCCCAAAGCAATGCACGGACAAAATTCAAAATCGTGTGAACTCCATTTTCTGTTTACATATGTTTCGAAACTTTGTAAAGTCATTGGTTTTCACTCTGTCCAAGAGACTGTCAGTCTGATTCATATTCCCTGATGCAGAGCGAATGGCTCAAAAACCTCCTCTCCATACTGGATGTGGCACTGACTGACGTACATAGAATAAGGCCACTTTGGTGGTAGTGGCATTTTCAACGTGATGGGAATGGAATACTCGTGATAGGTATATGTATGTATGAATAAAATGTATGAATAAATGTGGGTGTGTATATATATATATATATATATATATATATATATATATATATATATATATGGGTATATATATATTATATATATACATATATATATTATATATAAATATATATATATATATATATATATATATATATCCTTAAATTCACATGTTACATGGGATATATATATATATATATATATATATATATATATATATATATATATATAATGCCTATGTATGTATGTTTTCACGGATATTAAGCATCGGATGTATAACTTCACTACATTAAACTTGAATAACTTAACACCCAACGGGTAATATTTGTTGTTGGGTATATTGAATTCGATGTTATACGATTTTCTTTGTGATTTAATTTTCGTGTATAGGAAGAAAATACACGTGTGGTATAGTTTGCAAAAATTCGTGTATTTATGTCGGTAGATATATACTATATATATATATATATATATATATATATCTATATATATATATATATATATCTATATATATATATATATATATATATTATATATATGTGTGTGTGTGTGTGTGTGTGTGTGTGTGTGTGTGTGTGTGTGTGTGTGTGTGTGTATTCCATTTTTCGTGCATGATAGGCTCTATTGGATACCTACCTTTTCGTGTGTAAGGGTATGGAAAGCAGATTCTATCACCGAGGAGTTTTATGTGGAATATAACGACTCATGTAAGTGAATAAATTCTTGCTAAGTCATTTCTACCAGGCTCTTAGAAATGGAGGCAAAGAAATATCGACTTCATCTTTTCTCTGTGTGACTGGTAGTCTTTGTAGCATGCATAAACAAATACACATCACACGTGCGTGTGTGATATATATATATATATATATATATATATATATATATATATATATATATATATATATATATATACATATTTGCTTGTGTATGTGTGTAATTTGTGTCCACTATATGCTTTGCGTATAGTTAATGTAAATAACTGAAAGTAGATTGATTTTGTTTTCCGGCCTGAGGAAGTATATACGTATATGTATAATCAATTACCTTAATTGTAAAATGGCACGGATTAATACTTCATTCGGTATGAATATTATGATTCTCTCTCTCTCTCTCTCTCTCTCTCTCTCTCTCTCTCTCTCTCTCTCTCTCTCTCTTTTATAAAACCGTAGTTAAGGTTCGATCACACAAGAGAAAGGAACGAACTGATCTAATTCCCTAAACATGTTGTGCTTAGGTTTGAATGGCAGTGCTAATTATCATTTAGCCATTAATGGATCGTAGTTGGAGAGATAAAGAGAGATAAGAAGAGAAAAAGGAATGAAGGAGAATCGAAGTTTGCGAAAGTTGCCCCTCGAAATTATATAACGTCATTTCATAATTGTAAACCTATTTGATTTAGCAGAGACAAAACTTGCTACCTCTGTGATGAAAATAACTAATAAGATTTCTCTCTCTCTCTCTCTCTCTCTCTCTCTCTCTCTCTCTCTCTCTCTCTCTTGTTTGAAGGCCAGTCATCAAAAGATTGTATTTGAAGTTGAACGGGGTTTGAACAAGAGAATTTATATCTAATAAAAATTCAGGCTTGAAGTGAAACAATAAAAGTCACTTGGATGATTCCTTTGGTGTGGAATAATTTGAGCTACAAGTGTATCATAGATCTGGGCAGAAAAGATGAGATATATTCGAGTAAAGATCGCTTGCTGGTCTTATATATTTATGATTGCATTTTCGTTGAATATTTAACTAGGGTGCTTGATTTAAAAGCTTAAATGTTATTTCAGTCTCTTTGGTGAAATATTTTTCCGATGTTATTACCAATAATACGATTGGATTTTGTAAATGTTGTTTTCATTATTCGTAATGTACAAGTATTTACAAGGAAGAAGGTAAAAATATGATAAGTTACATCAGTACATAAAGAAAAAGGGAAGTTCACTAACAAGAGGCCAACATGTATATAAAGACTAATGTAGAAATCGTGATAGAAAATAAATAATATTATATTCATTTGGGTGTAAAATATTTCATTTCGAAAAAAATCATAGAAAGTACTTGAATTGTCAATTAAAGAAGGGATTGTCCATTTCAAAGACAATTGTAATTTGCATTATGAAATTCATTCACTGTTTTTTCCTTTTTTTAACGTTTGGCTGTTCAGTGTAAGCAAATATCTTATAATTGCTCTGTAATATCTTTTATAATTGTTCTATATATATATATATATATATATATATATATATATATATATATATATATATATATATACATTGAGCTACAAATGTCCTTTCCTAATCCCTATCTAATTCGCCCTACCATTGGATTTAATATACTTTCATATATGTTTAACCGAAGGGGAAATTTTTTAGTCGACAAATCTCTTATCGACTAAAAAGTTCCCCTTCGGTTAAACTATATAAAAAGAAAATATATTCCAATTCCGAGGTAGAGCGAATTAGATATTAAAGGACATTTGTAGCTCGATGTATGTATATGAATCACGGTAATGTGATATGAACTCATATATAATATTATATATATATATATATATATATTATATATATATATATATATATATATATATATATATATATGTATGTAATGTATGTATATTCATATGTTAGGGAACCGTTGAAAGCTCCAAGGGCTACTGGCACCATCAATTCAGGAAAGGATTGACCAGCGTATTTCACCGAATTTCAGTTCCGGCATGATATCTGTCGTGAATATACTACCGAAATGGGAAGACCCTCAGACTTTCATATATGACTTCATAGGCGTTCGTAAATGTTATCACATCCAAACACTTCATTGGATGCGTAAAATTGAAAATACTTGGCTAAAATTCTTGGCAAAGACATGTCTTGGATATAAGACAGGGTATTCACTGGGGAGATTTTTTTTTTTTTTAAATAAAGATAATTTATGAAGAACGAAAAGGATGTGTTTTAAAATAAGGAGAACTATGGCGGTTCCAAATAACTCGCCTTAAGCATTCTTTTGTATCTCATGCTTCTTGTGGCTAAGGAATATGTTCCTTTTAAAAACATTTGCTGTTTTTCTGTATGGAGATTGATCAATATTTTTTTACTGCATATCACACCTCTCTCTCTCTCTCTCTCTCTCTCTTCTCTCTCTCTCTCTCTCTCTCTCTCTCTCTCTCTCACACGTATGCGTGCTTTTAATAGACAGATTGACCTTTTCTTATTTTCACTTCCTTGTAACTTTTTCAGACCTTTATTAAATGCTCTCACCTACTATGAACGCGATATGCTACAAATACAGCATATGGCGCTCATTCAGTTCTGGCATATATTTTATATATATATATATATATATATATATATATATATAATATATATATATATGTGTGTGTGTATGTATACAATATATGTATATATGTATATATATATATATATATATATATATATAATATATATATATATTATATATATATATATATATATATATGTGTGTGTGTGTGTGTGTGTAATATATATATATATTTATATAATATATATATATATATATATATATATATATATATATATATATATATATATATATATATATATATATATATATATATATATATATATATATCTATTGCCTATAAAGCTTTAATAATTAAGGCTCAGGAAAATGTTAAGAGGGGCGCAGCAGAATTGGCCAATAGTCCCTTTGGTCACTAATCAAACCCTAGACCTTTTACCTGCCCAGTTAAGGCTGAATCCCCATTTCCTAAAACTTCCGCTTCAGTTGCATCCTATCTTTCCTCCATCTATACACGTGTGAACAATTTTGCTTAATGATTAGTATGTTATCTTCTGTCCCTTGGATCTCTGAAAGGAATCCAGTGAGCCCAACGTAATGAAAATATCCGAGACATGCAAATTCCGAATATCCCTTTTACATTTATCGTCGAGGAAGCTTTTTTTTCTGATGTGGAATCGCATGTCCTGGATTATGATAAAACTCCTGCGAGTTTATTTTAGTTTTTATTTATGCAGCGAGTCTTTTCCAAGAATAGTTAAAGACTACGGTATGACTCGGTCCTCCATTGTGCAAGAGAGAGAGAGAGAGAATTACAAGGAGTTACAAGGAGTTACAAGGATAAGGATGTCCCAAAGACGGTTTTAGTCCTCCAGAACTACCGAGGCCGAGACACCAGTGTGCCTCACTTATCTGTAGGAGGAGGTTTTACTGTGCATTCACAGTGTCCTAATGACTTTGTCTAGCTTTCCTATAAACTCCTTTACACTGTTGTTGTTTACAACTTCTGGTGGCAGTTTATTCCACGTGTCACTTATCTTTTATGTAAAGAAGTTCCGACAATGGGATTGTTGTATCTCTTCAGTTCTAGTTTCCATCGGATATTTCTTGTCTGGTTTTCGTTTAATGTAAATAGGTTACTGAGAGAGAGAGAGAGAGAGAGAGAGAGAGAGAGAATATGAGTAAATGCATATGAAGCAAATTGCATTGTATATGTTGAAAAAAATGCAAGTAAAAAAAAAACAGCGGTAATTTTGCTCTGCAGAGGATTTGCAACTTCCATACATTTGTATTTTCAACCGAGATCTTCAGCTGGGATGCTTAGCTTCGAGGGCAAATTCTACTATCTCAACTGATCCGTATTTATTATTTTTTACTTCATTCACTAAAATATCTTCTTCCTTTCCATCAAGAAACTCTTGTCTCCTTTTCTCAAGGCCTATTATTTCATTACTTTCGCGAAGACATTCAAACGTACTGCGTTCGAAGCATGTTCTTTATTTCATCTTTCGTACATATCTTAATACAACATTTTCGTGATCCATCATTCTGGGCGACGTTATCTTGCATTTCCTTTGTGTGATTCACCTCTTTTCCTCCTCGCAGAGCATATATATCCCATTCATTTCATTCATTTTTTTTTTTTTTTTTTTTTTTTTTGGGGATTCTCGCAAACCTATTAATAAGAGTAATTCCATTCTGCAGTAAGACATCCTTTCTTGGAATCCAGGCCGCTCAATGTAATGAAAAGGACCACGGTCTTGGCATTCACATTCCATTTTAAACCCAGAGACGACGAAGCGGCCCCCACACCCCCCACCTTTTTTTTTTTTTTTTTTTTTGTTTTTTTTTTTTTTTTTTTTTTTTCTACGTGAATACCCCCACAGCGGATACTGACGAAAGTATTCTGAGTTCGTTATAGTTATTATTCATGCTGTGAATTTCTTTGGAAGGTATAATGGACGGTAATAAGATCTTTCGAACCTTCTGTGTGGTGGCATTTTTTTCAGTCAACTCATTGTATTTACGTTGTTGGATGTGTTATCGAAGACTTTATCTAGCGTGAAATCATACCATTCATGGAAATAGTATTATTTTACACTTTACATCCACTGGACATATACCTTCTTATTTGTTATAAAAAAACACACGGGTATGGTTTACCTTCAGAAACGCCATTCTAAAAGAAAAGTCTCCGGTAATAGAATTCTCGAATCATGGCGGAGTTGCCTAACATTTTTTTAATATAAAAGTGAATGGTATATTTCTTGGCCCGCCCGGCCTTGATATCAGTCAGTTGCTTTTGAAATACCCCACTGTTTCAGGGAGGACTCCGAGGACATTCTTGAAGATGTCCATTGCTCAGCTGATTTGTGGATTGTTGTTTAAACAGTGTTATTTGTTTTCATTCCCACATCGTTATTATAACAATTTTGTGTTTCTTATTTCCTTAAACTTCATGTGTTCCGTTGATGGTGCTGCGCTGTTAATTACTTATACCATTATGCTGTTATTTGTTTATTTATTTATTTACTATATTCTTCTGCTTAAGTTATTAATTTTTATATGCGACGAGATTTTTAACATCATTTTCCTTCATTCCTCGTACCATTACAAATTGTTGTCCTTACTTGATACTTCACCCCTCATGGTTTCAAGTAATTTTTTTCGTGCTATTTACAAATGATAATTATTAATTGCTAAAGACTTCATAAATCATGTATGATTATGATAATTGGATTACAATTATGTAATAATAAATACACCCATTAGCCAGTAAAATTGCCTTGATAATTTGAAGGGATGTATAAAATGGGGTGGAGGGGTGTAGTAGTTAGGGCCAAATAAATTTCTACAAGAAAAGAATCATATAAGGAACAGGGAAGACCGAACCAGGAAGAGAGTTCCAAAGCTCGTCACTGAAGAAGGAGAAACAGCTCCTGAAACTCGCAAACTGAAGATGACTGATTTCCGCAAAGTGAACTGGGAAGAGGTAGCCTTCAGGGCGTCACGCTGTAGCGGTAGCCGAAATATACATTCCACAGAAACGATTCCGAGAAGAGACATTTAATGTGTCGGAGAGCATCAAGATCGAGAAAAGAGATGAGGGTTGATTCAATCCTACTTTGGATCCCCTTCCACGTTTCTTTTCCTTTTTTTTTTATGTATCCGGCATCTCATTTCCCCTCATCATCTGAAACCGTTTCAATTTCGGGTACCTTTCACATCATCCAACCACTTCACAGTAACCCTGAATGCTTTTCTCTCTCTCTCTCTCTCTCTCTCTCTCTCTCTCTCTCTCTCTCTCTCTCTCTCACAAGTTCTAAAGAATATTGAGTCAAGTGTGCCAGTTCTTCGTCCCTTGTCGTGTGTCATTCAGTGTCTCTTAAATCAGCCACTTTACAGACCCGACGTATCTCTATGCAATATACCCTTCCATTTCCTTCCATTGTCGAGTAAATTGTCCCTATTTCTTGACATGTCAGCCTCAATCTTTTCGTGCTAATTTTTTGGTCTACATTTTTTTTTATTTCGTCAGTGGTTCCTTGAATTTTGCTTCGTCAATGACTATACGTGTTGTAGCTACAAGTTACACATTGAATGAAATTCTAACAAAAGTATATATATATATATATATATATATATATATATATATATATATATGTATGTATGTATGTATGTATGTATGTATGTATGTATGTATGATGTATGTATGTATATATATATATATATATATATATATATATATATATATATATATATATATATATATATATATGATCAGGAGTTCTTTCCATTTCAAATTGACTCTCCAATGGCTTTCCAGTTCCACCTTCATAACTGTATATTGCATCACCTTTTAAATTGCTGTTCTATTTTTCCCTTGTATCCTGTTCCTCGTAATAATAACACACCTCGAAGGTCTTTCCAGTGCTTGGAATAAACTGTGCTCTTCCTGTAGACGCAGTTTTATGGAAATTGACATATTTACGAGAGGATGTTCGAAGTTTTATTGTGATTATTTCAAGGTTTTATAAAGCAGCTATATATTCACCCTGCTAGTTAGGCTTCATTGTGAAGTATTACCGCCCACAAGTGATTCCTAGGGTCTGTTGCATGTCTTGAGCATAGATGTGGTGGGTAAAATTGATAATCCATTTCAGTTTATAGGAAGACTTTTATTACGCAACATGGAGGGAGTTTCTTTTCAATATCTTCGAGATGCCAAGGCCGTGCGTATCCCATCCTGTAGAATACGTAGAAGTGAAAGCCTTCGGTAACCTTGATAATTATGACGGCACTGCGGTCTCAGTTCAGTCATAGCAGTGTTTAGTGGGAATTTTATCAAATATATGTCGCAGAGTCAGACAATTCCATAACATTCTCCTCGGTGCGCGAAAACATTGCTGCAAGTATTTTGTTCTCATTTAGTTTGTTTTAAACGATCACAAAATTATTTATTCTTTCTTAAGCGAGAAAATATTTTAATTGGAAAATATCAGCAGTAGGAATAATGGCTTCTGGAAACAACGTCTGTTTGATGAGGATTCCTTCATGTTGCAAATTCGCTCCATTTCATGCAATTTGCAAAATTGACATGCGATATCCGTAAAGTTATGGCGGCATGCCTATTCTTATATACGTTTTGTATTTGATATTTTTCGTAATGGATTGCAGGAACTGAAGTGAAGCTAAAGAGTGTTTCATGCATAAATAAACCTTGAAATTAATATCAGGAACTGATTGTTAAGGAGTTTACATCATGACCATTAAGGCATGCCCCCGGCTCCTGGCCATGATTAAAAAAATTTGAACTGGAGTTCAGGAACTGAAGTTTCTAATAAAAAAAAGCTCTCGAGAAAGTTCCTCTTTTCCAATGAATTTCAGCAACTGGAAGTTTTGGACTAAAACCACGTTTTCGTCCAACGAAATTATTATTTCATTCGCTTCCTTTTAGAGGAAATGCCGATATTTCTCATTTGTTTGTCTGTTTGGTTCAAACTTATCTTGAGTTCAATTTGACTTTATATATGCCTATAGGTTTTACATACTTACAAATGCACCATATGAAACTTCTCACTCTAACCAGCACTGTTTCAGGGAATCCCTTCTCACCCTCACCCCCTTCGATGGGGTTGGGGGAGAGGTAGGATGAAACCCCATTATAAACCATCTTGGGGGTCCCCACTATAATCATGCCAAGTTTCATGCCCATCGGACCAGCTGTTTGGCCATGATTGAATGACAGACGGACGGACATACATAACGCCCATTATAGCAAGATTATTATTGTTATTATCATTATTAAAAGATATTGCTGTATCGGCCGAGTTGATTCTGTAGAGAAAACATTGCTGTATCGGCCGAGTTGATTCTGTAGAGAGTTTTCTCTATTTTCTTTATGACAGTTTTCTCTTGGTTAACACAGCTGGCGAGTAACACGCCAATACTAGTCATCATCTGGTAGGAGTAATAAAAACATCAGGATTAAAGTCATTTAAGGTATTTAAACATGGAGAGTAATGTGCGCAGAGTTTCACATTTGATAGCCAAGTATAGTGGTAGGTTCGCATGGGGTCAGACGCCTGCCGAATTGTCATTGGTTGTTAATCTGGTTCTTGTCCCTTATTGGCTAGGGAGATTTTCATTGAATATTATTATTATTATTATTATTATTATTATTATTATTATTATTATTATTATTATTATTATTATTATTATTATTATTCTATTTATTTATTTATATATATATTTTTTTGCTCTATCACAGTCCTCCAATTCGACTGGGTGGTATTTATAGTGTGGGGTTCTGGGTTGCATCCTGCCTCCTTAGGAGTTCATCACTTTTCTTATTATATGCGCCGCTTCTAGGATCACACTCTTCTGCATGAGTCCTGGAGCTACTTCAGCCTCTAGTTTTTCTAGATTCCTTTTCAGGGATCTTGGGATCGTGCCTAGTGCTCCTATGATTATGGGTACAATTTCCACTGGCATATCCCATATCCTTCTTATTACTATTTTCAGATCTTGATAATTATCCATTTTTTCCTCTCTCTCTCTTCAACTCTGGTATCCCATGGTATTGCGACATCAAAGAGTGATATTTTCTTCTTGATTTTGTCAATCAACTTTACGTCTGGTCTATTTGCACGTATCACCCTATCTGTTTTGATACCATAGTCCCAGAGGATCTTTGCCTGATCGTTTTCTATCACTACTGTAGGTTGGTGCTCGTACCATTTATCACTGCCAAGGTGGAGCTGATGTTTCTTAGAAACAGCGGCCCCAGTGGAGGGGCTTTTCGCCACTGAATCATGCCTCTTTTTGTACTGGTTCTGTGCAAGTGCCGGAGATGTTATTTCCATCTATCGTTCTTTGAACATATCTGGTTCTTAGGGCCTGATTATTATTATTATTATTATTATTATTATTATTATTATTATTATTATTATTATTATTATTATTATTATTAATCCAGTTCATGTTTTTTGCTGTCTTTGAAATTTATACGCTGCAAATGGCTTTTGATCTTGTAAAGTTTGAAAGAAGTAACGCAGAATTCAAATAATCAGTCAATACAGTGTCAGACACTTTCAAAATAACTTCAAATTGAATTCTACCAAGTTTTCGATAACATTCAGCAAGATGTACTAAAAAATCATATAGTATTTTCCCCTTGTAAGTTTATTTGCAACCATTATTTTAACACCTAGTCAAAGTCATGTACTACTCCCATTTGCGAAAATTTCGACAATTTGTCGAGACATCAGGGGTTTGGATGCAGCATTATTATATGAGTAAGCAGTACAAAATCCCATCATCCTGTGTCATTTCTCACTCCGGAGAGATTTCCCCCGTGGCTCGTCTCATCAGTGTAAAGACCCAAGAGCTTTTGGGGGAGATTGAGACCTAGACGGAATCCTAATATCTAGTAAGATTTGCAAAAAGAAGATCTGCTCTGCGAAGTCGCAATTATTTCTCTTCGGCCGCTGTCTGGAAACTTATTTTGAAGATTGCTCATCAGTTCTTTTGAAGTTCGAAAGATTTCTGTTTGACTACATGTTACCAAGATATTTCGTAAAATGGGTGATCTCAGTCTCAATTTCAGAACTGGTTTTCTTCGACGCAGACTGGCATGATATTTTGCAAACAACTCGTATCTGATTTAAAGTTGAAACTGTTTCTCCCCGAGTGCAGAGGTCCAAGATAGATTTAGAATGACTTTCTTAATAATTTCGCTTGAAGTATTTCATTATGACGGAAGGGTGGAGATGGCTTGATATATGACATGCCCTTAATTTTTATTTTATTTTGAAATTTTCTATTTCCACGTTCACGTGCATTCACACACACACACACACACACACACACACACACACACACACACACAACACACACATATATATATATAAATATATATATATCTATTATATATATATATGAATAGGGTTCATGATCCAGTAATTAGGCGCTAGAAATTATCCTTTTGTTAAGACCGAAGGTTTGTTCGCGTATGAACAAAATAATAATAGTAATAATAACGGAATGATAAAAAGTATTCAAATTAAACAAAAGGAGTAATAACCCTAATGATGCCCATGGCACTTATTTGTACTCTGGTAAATACCAGAGCACAACTCTGATCACTGAAAAGGTTACGCACCTTTATAAAACACTAGCCATAAAAGTGTCACATGCCTTTACAAAACAAAGAGAACATAAAACGAAAAATAAAAGACAATTTAGGTCATATAAAAACACCAACGCGAAAAAAATGGCAACAAATTGGCAATAAAGTAAAACCGCTGCACAAAAGGCTCAGGAATTTGTTCACTGAAACACTCTCGCATTGTTTTCATTTAACAACTATGCAAATTAATGTTTTGAGGAAGTGGATGGAAAAAAACAAAGCAAAGTGTTGAGAATCAGTGACAGATACAGCATCGCATACAATAGAGAACAAAAGAAAAAAATACACATGTGTGAGTATGTGTGTGTGTGTGTATATATATATATATATATATATATATATATATATATATATATATATATATATGTATGTATGTATGTATGTATATATATAACCGTATCGTTTTTTAGGGTCACTGCTGTATTCATTTTGTATGTGTGTATGTATGTATGTATGATGTATGTATGTATGTTATTATTACTATTATTATTTTGTTCATACGCGAACAAACCTTCGGTCTTAACAATAGGATAATTTCTAGCGCCTAATTACTGAGATCATATTTTGTCTCTTCTCCTTTTGTTTAATATTTGAATATTTTTTATCATTCCGTTATTATTACTATTATTATTATTACTGAGATCATGAACCCTATTTATATGGAACAAGCTCACAGTGGCGTGGCTATTGACTTGAAATTCAAGCTTCTAAAGAATATGTTGTTTAGTTGAAAGAAGTAACAAAGGGTAATAGGAAATATAGAAAGGAGAGATCAGCTATTGGAAAGGAAAATAATAAAATATGAAATTAATAATTAAATAGAGGAGAATGGTAATAATGCGTTGCATCTTTTCTTGACATTTTTGAGGTTGCAATCGCACAACATCCTTAGGGAGTACGATGGCTTTTGTCGATCAATGAATTCTTTCTTTGCAATTTACTTACTGGATGATAAACTTGTGTATTTTGCATGCAAAGAATAATATACTTTCTGTATTTTGAAAAAAATCGAAAATTTACTAGTATGTTTATTTATGGATAGTTATTTTTCGCTTAGAACATTTAGAGAATTTTATATTAAGATTATCCGTGGCGATTTTTTTGTCTTATTTCTTTAATTAGTAGCCTTAATGTTTTGAAAATGGTTTGCTTTTAGTAGAGATATTTATTTGCCTCAGTGTTTTTTAAATATATTTAAAATTTATTTTTTTAGCAGTAAGAAGTTATTTTTCCTTCGTATAACTATTGGAATTTTTCTGATGTTTAATACTCTGTTGAGCAGCAATAAAATTCTTGTTAAACCTCAGATTTTAAGGCCTTTTTAATGCAATGAAAAATTGCAAACGTGAATTGAGCTGCTTAAAAGCCTTCTCTGCATTTTCTGTTTTAGTATTTAATGACATAAAAACATTGAGGAATTTTATTTCGTCCGTAATTGTTGGCGTTAGTGTGAAAGATTTTTCCTTGTACCATTTTATTATTACTTCTTCCCTTTGTTTGATGTAAGTAAGATAGCAAACAATAATTTCCGCGTTCCGAGTTATTAACAACCACCCCCGCCCATTTTTTTTTTATTTGTAATTCATTAGTTTAAAAAATGTTAAGCATTCCTTTTTCACTTTCTCCTATTGTAGCCGTCTTTGTTTTTTTCATAATATTATACTCAGTATAGTGGTTTTCTCTATTTATGTATGCATATATATACGTGTATATATATTTATAGATAGATAGATAGATAGATAGATAGATAGAGAGATAGATAGATAGATAGATAGATAGATAGATATACATACACACACGTACACACACTATGCATATATATATATATATATATATATATATATATATATATATATATATATATACGTATATACATATACACACATATGCATATATATATATATATATATAAGATATATATATATATATATATATATATACGTATATACATATACACACATATGTATATCTGTATGTATATGTGTATATATGCATCTGTGTGTATTTGTGGACAAATCTTCTTATTTTCAATAATATTATCTTAAATTATTCATGTTTAGTTTAATTAATTTGAAGAACGTGGGGTGCCCATCATTTTTGCTCAATAATTTATCAGGTAATGCATGTCAGGATCTACCTTTTGGTGTTGAATGCGAAAATGAGAGAATTAGTGATTGGACATTATTGCTAGCGGATATGACAGCCATAACGGATAAGTGGGGCTGAATAATTTCGGAGAATTTTGTAGTATATGTGTTGTTTAAAATGTTTTATGGATAATGATCGAGACTGCGGTTTTCATTGGTTTGAGCTTGTTCACTTTATTCTGTAACTCGAGTAATGGAACACTTATTGTAACTCTTATACATTCAAAGCGATTCCTATACGCTACAAGGTCTGTAGCAACCGTCAGGCCACCTGGTCCCACATATACTCTCGTTAAAACCAGTCGCATTCAGACTGCACAATTTAGCGACTGCCTCTGCTGATCTTTCGAAGTCTCATATCTTCTGTTTTTCATGATTCTAATAAATTTAATCTCCTATCTACTTTTCCAACCCCTTCTTTATTAAGGCCAAGGTAATAAGGTCAATTTGATTTTTCATCCTAGTGCCAACAGATTTAAAAGGATATATTGCGTATTATGTCACTTTAACATCACCGATATTTTCGTTGGATTAACAAACCTAAGTCTTGCTGTGCCTGAGTTTTTCTTCTTTTTTTAATTGTTGAGATTTTCCATTGACATTGCCCTTTCTTTCTTTTCAGGTAAATACTGGACCCTTTCCCTGCATCCCAGTTTCAGTGGGCTCAGAAATGTACCGTAGGTGTAGCATTTTCACCGTTCATTGTTTCGGAAGGACTATATAGAAAGTCATCGAGGATTTTATATTGTTATTTATGTATTTTTTTTCCTTGCACGGGATGTTTGTGTTTGTATTGTTTAGGAATTTCAGCCGTGTGTTGCTTGTTTGTTCGCTTGGTATAGGAGTTTACAAAGGCCTACGCCCAGTTCAGCCTTGATTTGTGACGGAGGTTTACAATTGTGTAGTTGTGTTGCTAAGATTTATTTCTGTACTGCTTTTATCCAACTGTTTGATTAGCTATTTAGTCCTTCACGGGAATCTTTACGCCATGTAGGACATTCCCCTTTTTATAATGAGTCATATCAGGAGAGATTTCAAAGGTTATTTTACACTAGAATATTTTGCCCATTGCAATGAATGATTATCGTTAATTCCATTTTTATTTTTGAATCGTTATCGTCATTTATAATCTAAACGTGTAAGATACTAATGCATGGTGGTGGTTATAGATATATATATAGTGTTCATACAAATCCAATTATCTTAAAATTTTTATAAAGTTATTGTGTGCGTCGTTATAATTCATATTATCAGGCAGTTTATTTAGTGTCAGTGAGCATACTACTCAGTGAGCATGCTATTTATTTATGATAAGAATTCCGTAAGTACCGAATCAGTCAATAACTAGTTTTCTTCTGGCTTCTTTCAGTTGCCTTTGATTGCTATGTAATTGAACTGTCGCTTTTGCTTCCGAGGTCTCCTTTCTATAGTCTGAAAACCCATTAGGACTTTAAACAATACCACTAGCTATTTCATTTCAGTTTTTGTCCGTTGACTATAATGCTCCTGCTTTCAGGAAGAGTTTTATCGCTACTGTTGATGTTAGGGTCCCTTTCTTTTAGCAGCTCATAACAGGAATGGATCAGTCCCATTAGCGTTTCTCACACACACACACACACAAAAAGGGGTGGGGGGATGGTGTTAGGGGTTACTCCGGTGTTCTTTATAGACCATTATTTCAACGTAGATTTGGTCAATTTTAGCTTCTAAAGTTCTTACGGAGGACAGCAGGATTTGTCTTTGATATACACGAAGGACTCGTTTGACATCTTACCTTTGAAGAAAAAGTGTATCTACAAAGCTTTAGCGAACCTCATTCGTCTAAGCTTATGTACAGATATTGTTTAACGGAGGGGAACCATGTGTTCAGCGTATGTTTGATATGCTTGAGTTTACTAAGAACACTTTACTTTGGAAAACCTTCCTAATTAAGGTTAGACTAGTTTACAGTTTTAAAACTGAAAGGTTGTCGTGGCATACAGATTTTAGGAGTGATGAAGTATTTGGAAATACAATCTTAGGAATATGTTATGGTTATATACCTTAAGATATGGGAAACTTCTCTTGTCATAAAGTTTAAAAAGGGAGATTTTCTTCCAGCAGTTGAGTCCCAAAACAAAATTTTTCTTTTCGTGTGGTTATAAAAAGTGTACACAAACACAATTTGAGAAGGGCGAGAACATATTATCCGTATAATTTTATAATTAAGGATATAATCTGTTATATTCAGCAGTTTTAGAATAATACTCAAAACTATTTAAATAGAATAGTGTCTCTCTACTTAAGCTATATTTTTAATACATTTTCCCAAACGCAGTACACCATACCTGAACGAATTATTTTTTAAATTTTGAAAATGATAAATTATCCCAAATATTGTTTAAGGGCGGCAAAAATTGCCATAAATACGGGTTAATAAATTAAAATATGTTTTTGAAGAGAAAAGTTGGGGATTATTGAGTTTGCTTAAGAAGCTACGAATAACATTTGGTGTAAATTTTTTCGAAAAAAAGTTATCTTTGAGAGGTGAAAAAGCTGAATTATGGAAATGTTGCTAACAGTGGATTTTCATTAGGAACTTCTGTAAGGGGAATCGATTTATAATTGGAACTTTTTGAAACATCCATATTTCTGGATGAATTTCCAAATTCTTTGGTTTAGTCCCAAACAACTTTAAAAACGCCTATGTGATTCTGCTAAACGATCATAAAATGTTTCAGTACTCTTGGAGTGTTCTAGAAAACTTGCGCAATGTCCCTGACATATTTCGTGGTTTTCCAGTGCCCTTTTTAAGTATTCCAGCATTCTGACATAATGCTCCAGAATATTTATCTTTCCATAATTTACGCTTGATGCTCCAGAACTCATTTATATTGGACATGGCCCATATGTGATATTTTAGAATTATTGCATGGTGTTCCAGAATTCTTGAATGTTGTACTTGTTGTTCCAGAACTTTTATTTGATGGAACAAAACTTTTTCCAGAACTTTTTATATGGAGAACATCACACGAAAAATTTTATGTGATATTCCATAAAAATTGTAATTTGTTCAAGAGCTGCTTTATGGTGTTCCAGAACACCTTTATATGATGTTCCAGAGCCTCTGCAATATTCACCAGCATTTACTTTGGTGCTTCGGTAGTATTTTGGGTGTTTGAGAGCTGTTCTTTGATGTTCCAGAACGTTCCTAACCACTGGTGCATTATTCTTGAAATTCATATGCGATATTTAATTCCATTTATGTGCTACTCCATAATATCTTATATGTTCCAGAATTTGTATGCGATGTTCCAAACTCCTTATAAGATGTTCCATCAGTGGGTAAACACGAACCACCTGGAAGCTGATGTATGGTTGACAATTAGGGATTGGACTGGTCTTTTGAAGATTCCCGGAAAAAGAAATATTTTTGTCCCTCATTTCCCGCTCTATATATCATATTGGATTTGACAGGTCATTTAGAAAACGTAGACTTCTATTTTCTATAGAGCTGCTGCCGAGGGCAAGATATTTTTTTACGTCTTTAGTCAGTGTTTTTGTTTTCATACATTGGGTCTCCTGAGTTGGTTGGCTCGTTAAAGTCATCCTATGGGATTTGGAAAAATCTCATTCTTTGGGCGTGTTTTCTAACTTTAGGCATCGTAGGCTGAGACATCATTATCAGAAGTTGTAGTGAAAAGAGCAAGATAAAGGTTGCCGACACAGATAATTCTGTTGCCCTAAGCAGTGATGTAGGAACCTGGTAGTTAGACGCTGATGTTGTGTCTCCAGAATGAAGATCATTGATCTAGCAACCCATTAGTAGGAATGGGAATTTAAATGGGTATATATATATATATATATATATATATATATATATATATATATATATATATATATATATGTATATATATATATATATATATATGTATATATATATATATATATTATATTATTATATATATAGTATATATATAAAATAACTATATATATATATATTATATATATATATATATATATATATAGTATATATATATATATATATATATATATATATATATATATATATATATATATATATATATATATATATATATATATAATATATATATATATATATCACACACACACATATATATATATATATATATATATATATATATATAATATATATATATATATATATATATATATAGTAAAAGAGACCCATTACACTATATTTCAATAGTCTGATTTCCACCCTTATCAAGTAATGAATGAGAAAAGAAGGTTTCATTGGCGAGTATGCCCTTAGGTGATACCTTGGGTCACTGCTAAGCCAACGTTTGGTTTTCTGATAATTGTCATTTAATCCGCTTCATCGTTGCCTTAAGGAAGATATTGTCTATAAGGTCAGAGTCCCAGGCTCCATTGGAAAGGTTGATCCTATTATCTCCCACCATATATTTCGCCAATGAAACTTCTTGTCATTCATTACTTGATAATGATGAATTCAGTCCACCGAAATATAGCACTTAGCTTCAAATCAAAAGAACGTTTTAAATGGGGGCTTTAATAACCTTGGGGGACGTATCGTGTTTTGACAGAAGAACTCATTTACACACACATATATATATATATATATATATATATATATGTATATATATATATATATATGTGTGTGTGTGTGTGTGTGTGTGTGTGTGTGTGTGTGTGTGTGAATTTTATCACCACACCATGATTCTTATACAAGCATCAAGCTACAAATGTCCTTTAGTATCTAATTCGCTCTACCTCGGAATTAATATATTTTCATATATGTGAACCGAAGTGGAATTTTTTACTTGAAAAGAAATTCGTCGGCTCATCGGCTCGAATCACGGTAATTATATATATCTGCCGTAATCAGGATTCTAACCTATGCCTTCTCAGGTATTATGTTACATTTATCCTTTAACTGATAAATCGAAGGTTTATATTGTACTTACTCACATGCATCTAGCAGTGCTACGGGCTGCTCTAAGAGCAAGAGCCCTTGCTGGCATAAGGCCAGCTTAATCTTCAACAACAACAAGCATCTGGCAAGTCATCCTAGGTTGCGCTTTTTTGTCCATCCTCTCCTCTTCGCATCTAAAAACCACAGACTTTTCATCAGCCTGGCATCTTTCATTCTCTTCTCAGACTAAACCCTTCTCAAAGCTTCTGATTCATCTTTCCACCCCTTCTAACCATTTTATTCCACATTTGTCATATCTGTACATTTCTCACCATTTCACTCATTCTTATTACAAGCGTACTGCATAGGAAGTTCATCATAACAACTCCCTTTTTTTTATTTCATTCGCAGTCATAATCCACTCTTAACTTCCGTACAGGAGAGTTGGCTCATCAAGCATTCTAATTTGCCTCACGGGCGTGCCTTATCTTTTTGCAGTCATTACAAGCATGAACTATTTAATTTATATGTACTTAGCAGTTAACCTTCAAAACAGTTTTAATTTAATAATTGAACTTGTAACTTAGAAATTATATTTTCATTACACTAAGTATAGTCATTGTTAGGTTGTCGACGAGAGATTAGCTTTCAACAAGGCACATTGTTATTCTTGACATCACGTTTCTCACTTTTTATTTTCATATTTCTTTGTTCCTAATCCCTAATCCGTTGATCTCTCAGCTTATTTTCTTATTTCTTCTAATTCCTAATCCTTGCTCTCTCAGCCTATTTTCTTATTTCCTTGATCTTAAATCGTAATCCGTTTCTTTCTCAGCTTAGTATCCAGACGAGAAAATGTATCAGCAATTAAAATTTTTTTTTATACATATTGTTTCTCTCTCTCCTCTCTCTCTCTCTCTCTCTCTCTCTCTCTCTCTCTCTCCCCAGAGTAAAATAAATAAAAACAAACTCGGAAAATAAAAGGGATGGGGTGGGGGGGGGAGGGGGGGCGCGCCGGAGAACCCCGTAATGACCATAATTGTGTCCGTAGGGATTTGAACGGACATCTGTAAATTATTTTCGTATCGGCTTTTGCTTCAGAGATGATAAATAAGTGGCCCAACAAGGTGATTTGCTTCTTCGGCCTCAGATGGTTGTATGCGTGGTCGTGAAAAAAAAGGACTCAGTTATTTAGTGGCCGAGATTTATTTGTCTGTGTTCGTTTGTATGCTTCTGTGCACTATGTACTGTGTCGTTTCCGTAGTTACATCTTTTAAACTTTTATTTTTATGCCCTTTTTTTTTGGCGTGAAATACCTTCTTGTGCCCCTCTGGCTAAACATTTAAAGTCAAC
>NC_087202.1:76583692-76591192 GCF_015104395.2 Macrobrachium nipponense | reverse complement strand
TTGATCTATTTTGGCGTATATGCCAATTGTTGCTGTAACGTCAGTCTGACAAAAATCAATCACTCTTCAGGATTCGGAACTCATCCCGCCGGCTGTCCATTCAAATCACCTTTTTATTTTCTTATATCAGAAAGTGGAGCTGAGTTAGTCACCGTTAAAGATGATTGATGACGCATGCCTCCAGCCAGTTAACGCTAATAATATTCCCCTTGTGTTTGCATCAGACGCCTCTCTTTGAAGTGGTACATAAGGAAATTTTACGCGTATTATGTGTTAGTTTAAGCGTATTTCGAGTTTCTCCATTTTTTCATTGATTACCGTACTTTTGAAAGTAAAGAAATCCTGGAGGGTTTTGCTGATTGTTATGATTCTCTCTCTCTCTCTCTCTCTCTCTCTCTCTCTCTCTCTCTCTCTTCAGTATTTATGTAATTAATATTCCTTAGTGACTACGCCGTCCACAGATTAAAAACAGCCCAAGTGTAAGACCTTGTCTCTTCGAAATTGCTGGTTTTCAAGAAAAGGTAATTTGAGCCTCCACACTGAGAATAAAGCACTGAGAAGGATTTTGGGAATCAAATGGCAGCAACATATAACAAATGCGGCATTTCGCGAGGTGGCAGGGGTGCCCAATGTGAACAATATATTTAGATTATCAAGATGGAGGTGGATGGGACATATTTTAAGAACATAAGAGGAGTTGGTCCAGGATGTACCTGAATGGAAGTCGCTGGGCAGGAGAGGACGTGGTAGACCAAGAGAAACTTGGCTGATCACAATGCGGAGGGAGGTCGGATCTGAGAATTGGGTTGAGCTCAGAGAGATGGCACAGGAAAGAGACATATGGCGTGAATTCATTGAGGCCCTATGCATCCGTGGGTGCCAGAGGATTAAGTAAATAAGCAAATACACTGAAGCGGTTTGGTGTATGATATTTCGTCATCGAGTTTCAATGTTGACGTTCATATCGTTCATCTGGCTCCTTACGCTTTATCAGACAGTCTGGGATAAGAAAGGTTTGGAAAGGAGAGGGTGTGTATCACTTCTAAAGAATATTTGAAAGGATAGGGTAGTCGATGTTGTTTGTTAAGTTCGAATCGCAAGCGCTGTTGGTAATGTGTCAAGAAATGTTGGTCATTGCAAAGATGAGTGCTCTGCCATTTTGTTAACCGTTTTCATACTTACTGAGCTGAGGATTAAGTTATAGAGTTAAGTTATTGGATGCTGAACGAATTTCAGAACGTTTATTCTCTGTTTTTACTCGAATTTGATCTCCTGAAAGAAACTTTTTAATAGATTATTCTCCATGATGTAATTCATGGAACAAGTTTCACCAGAGGGGTAATTATCTTATCTAAATCCTTCATTTGGGTTTAAAATGAATTATTATTAATAATAATGATTTCTCTTAATGTATTTGGAGTTTATTAGTACGAATTATATATCCATAATTAAAGAATTGTAGCAGACGATAACTCTCGAACCACATTTTGGAGATCCAGTGTTGTTATAACTGTTATTATCATTATTATTATTATTATTGTTGTTGTTTGTTATGGTGTCTTAATATTTTATATTGGTTGTAATCTTGTGTACATTTCAGTAATGATTTTTGTAATTTTATAATCTCCAAACAATTTATAGCCTTTGTATCTAATATCACATTTTCACCTGAGAAGAGGGCCGTTTTGAAGTTTTCTTTATTAGTTTCATTCAGAAATTTCTATTGTTATTACTGTCCTTGTGTTTATTATACGGTATCTATTGTGCTGTCTAAAATTTCCCATAGATTTTCACGAGTTTTCCCCTATTAATTTGATAATTTGGTTTTTATATACATGTGTACATATGTACACATATATACATGTACACACACATATATATATGTATATATATGTACGTATACACATATGTATATATATATATATGTGTGTGTGTGTGTGTGTGTGTGTGTGTGTGTGTATGTGTGTGTAAGTGTGTGTATAACTGAATCCCGAAAGTTTGGAACGTGATAAATCCATAAATAAAGGTATAAGCCACGAAGGAACGATAAACGAAGGATATGTGTTTGTGTGTGTGTAAGGAGAGAGAGAGAGAGAGAGAGAGAGAGAGAGAGAGAGAGAGAGAGAGAGAGAGAGAGAGAATAAAGGTTGCCCATAAAAATTCGCAGAGGAAGTAAAGGTAGCAGTATACTCGCAGGCAGCTGCTTCGGAAATATATCGGCACTAACTCCCTACTTTATTTAGTATTTTTATGGGAAGCCTATACTGACAATCTATTCATTTCCAAAAGTTATTTGTCACATACATACATACATACATACTTACATACACACAATCATACATACATACTATCACGTACAAACAGACGCAATGTTAGGAACATATGTCTCCCTTTCTTTTAGGCGTGGGAAAAATTTAACACTAAATTTGCTAGTTAAATTGGCCTTTATTATTGCTACACGTCATTGAATATTTTTCTTGCGTCATGTAGTTAGTATTAAACGTAATAAGCTGTATTGCAAATCAAAATGAAAGGAGCGTCCTCCACGATAGCCATGAAGATGGTAAGTTATTGTAACTGCTCCTCTGGGTGTTATGCATTTATACTTCTCGATTTATAGGCTACGAATAAACTGGAGACGTGAGGCCCCCGCCTCTCTCTCTCTCTCTCTCTCTCTCTCTCTCTCTCTCTCTCTCTCTCTCTCTCTCTCTCTCTCTCTCTATTAAGTTTGGTTTATTATGAACTTGCATTTTTTCATTTTCTCTTTTAACCAGAAATATATTTAGAACACTTAAGAATTTTCCCAACGCTAAAGATAAAAAGAATATTATTTGTTTATGCTTTAGTCTACCCTTCCACAAATTTTCAGTTAAAATACTGAATATTTGTAACATTCTCTGATATCGTGCTGAGTAACTTACACGGAATAATAATGACAGGTATTAGTAATCTTCTTTTGTGGCATTATTTTCAACGGCTGAATTTTTTTCTTCAGAAAAAGAAAATTCGTTTGATCGTTTTTCCTCTCTCTTTGAAGTGCAGCTACCGTTTCTAGGATAATAGGCTTCCTTTAATTTCCAATGGGGTTGAAACATTTTTTTATTGTGTATGTTTGTCTATACCTTTGATAACACCGTAAAAGACAATGTAAAAATAAATTTGTAGGAGAAGACAGTAATGAAGATAATAAAGGGGGCGGGTATACATAATTAACTGCAGAGATTGTGGAAACTGGAAGGGGAACACAGAAGGGCAGTATAACTTAACTCACAGGGGAGTGCTATATCTAGGCATTGTTGGGAAAAGGATCATAGGATGGATTTTAAAAACAATAGGCTTATATACAAAAGCAATAACATCAGTCATAGGAGGGTAGCGGAAGGAGCACTCATCAGAGAGAGATTAAAGTGATAGAAGGAAACAAAGGTTTTACTTTTGAAGATCCCATGAGCCGAGGTTTGATGTTAAAAGAAGCTTTTGGCCTGGAGATATTAGTTTCTTTGCCCAACAGACCGATGGTGACCGCTCACCTACCACAGATCAAGATATCAGAAGGACCGGAGGGGATTAACAACTCTCAAGAGAATAGAAACTAGGCTACAACCATCATATAAATGACAGCACAACAATAAGTAGTTCCCCTACACGGGCTGCTCTATGATCAAGAGCCCGTGCTGGCATAAGTCCAGCTTAATCTTCAACAACTAAGTAGTTCCAGAATACTGCTGGGCCTTGACCCAGTTTGATCACATTCACATCTTTTGATAAAGGGCCACGGGTAGGGCCTAAAAGTATTTGAGTTTTAAGTAAAATACCTTGTAAATACTTACAAATAAACAAATTATACTCAGTAACTTTGTGGGTTTCTTTTTCCATCTTCAGAAGAAAACTGTAAGAAGTTTTAGTTCGGTTAATAATAATAATAATAATAATAATAATAATAATAATAATAATAATAATAATAATAATAATAATAATCTCACAGAAACAAATAACTTGACATATGCAGGAGCAAGATTAGTAGCAGAACTGATGGGGACACGAACACCAACATCAGCACAACCACCCAACAGAAACCAAAACAGCAACCGCCTCGGAAAAGGTGCCTGGAAAAGCAAATCATGGTGATGAGATCTGGCTTGAGTAAACTGAGTTTTAGTAAACAATACTGTGTAAATACTTACAAATAAACAAATTATACCTCAGTAACTTTGTGGGCGGTTGTTATTCTTTTCCATCTTTAGAAGAAAACTGTAAGAAGTTTTAGTTCGGTTAATAATAATAATAATAATATGCTGGAAGTAAACCCTCTTTTAAACATGTTTTATTAAAAGTGATTGCTGCCTCAGCTGCATTAATTTTATACAGGTTCCTCTCTATTTTTCTAATTATTGCTTTCTCATTGTTGCTTAAAACTGGTGAGCAACGCACCGAAGGTTGACATATCTCAATTAGGTCAAAACGATTGGATTTTACTGGTAAAAAATTTCAGTGGGGGTAGTCAAATTGTCGGGTATATCCCGCAGATAGAATTTAACATCAATTCTATTAGCAATAAACTCTACGGGATATATCCGAAAGTTTGACTACCCCCACTGAAATTTTTTACCAATAAAATCCAATCGTTTGACCTAATTGAGATATGTCAACATTCGTTGCGTTGCTCACCAGTTTAAGCAATAATGAGAAAAATAGAGAAGAACCTGTATAAAATTAATGCAGCTGAGGCAGCAATCACTTTTAATAATAATAATAATAATAATAATAATAATAATATAATAATAATAATAATAATATCACAGAAACAAATAACTTGACATATGCAGGAGCAAGATAGTAGCAGAACTGATCGGGGACACGAAACACCAACATCACCAGCACCAACCAACCCCCAACAGAAACTAAACAGCAACCGCCTTGGAAAAGGCGCCTGGAAAAGCAAATCATGGTGATGAGATCTGACTTGAGTAAACTGAAAGAGATTGCAGAAAAAAGCTAAGAATCAAGAAAAACAAGGGAGGAACTGAACGAGAAATACAATTTACACGAGAGGGGACTAAAACAACACAATAGAAGATGTAAAACAGAGGCTTAAGGCAAAGCACATAAGATCCAACGATACATAAACAGGAATAAGGGATACCACAGAACAAACTATTTGGAACCAACCAGAAAAGACCATACAGCTAACTAAGAGGGGAAGACAACCACCAAGAAATTCCTGAAGCCGAACCAAGTAAGAGACTCTGGGAAAACATATGGAGCAATCCGGTATCACACAACAAACATGCAACATGGCTCCAGGAAGTCAAGGCAGAAGAAACAGGGAGAATAAAACAAAGATTCACTGACATCACGACAGACACAGTCAGACACCAACTAAAGAAAATGCCCAACTGGAAAGCCCAGGTCCCGATGAAGTCCATGGATACTGGCTCAAATCTTCAAGCCCTACACCCAAGAATAGCAGAACTACTCCAGCATTGTATCACAAATCACCATGCGCCCTAATGGATGACCACAGGAAGAACATCCTTAATCCAGAAAGACAAGAGTAAGGGAAATATAGCCAGTAACTACAGGCCTATCACCTGCCTACCAATAATGTGGAAGTTACTAACATGGTATCATCAGCGAAACAAGGCCATACAGCTACCTAGAGGATACAAACACCATCCCCCACCAACAGAAAGGCTGCAGAAGGAAGTGTAGGGGCACAAAAGACCAGCTCCTGATAGACAAAATGGTAATGAAGAACAGTAAGAGAAGGAAAACCAACCTAAGCATGGCATGGATAGACTGTAAGAAAGCCTTCGACATGATACCACACACAAATGGCTAATAGAATGCCTGAAAAATATATGGGGCAGAGGAAAAAACACCATCAGCTTCCTCAAAAATACAATGCGCAACTGGAATACAATACTTACAAGCTCTGGAATAAGACTAGCAGAGGCTAATATCAGGAGAGGGATCTTCCAGGGCGACTCACTGTCACCACTACTCTTCGTAAGTAGCCATGATTCCCATGACAAAAGTACTGCAGAAGATGGATGCTAGGTACCAACTCAAGAAAAGAGGCAACAGAATTAACCATCTGATGTTCATGGACGACATCAAGCTGCATGGTAAGAGCATCAAGGAAATAGATACCCTAATCCAGACTGTAAGGATTGTATCTGGGGACATTAGGATGGAGTTTGGAATAGAAAAATGTGCTTTAGTCAACATACAAAAGGGCAAAGTAACAAGGACTAAAGGGATAAAGCTACCAGATGGTAGCAACATCAAACACATAGATGAGACGGGATACAAATACCTGGAATAATGGAAGGAGGGGATATATAACACCAAGAGATGAAGGACACGATCAGGAAAGAATATATGCAGATTCAAGGCGATACTCAAGTCAAAACTCAACGCCGGAAATATGATAAAAGCCATAAACACATGGGCAGTGCCAGTAATCAGATACAGTGCAGGAATAGTGGAATGGACGAAGGCAGAACTCCGCAACATATACCAGAAAAAATAGGAAACATATGACACTACACCCAAGAGCAAATACGGACAGACTATACATAACACGAAAGGAAGGAGGGAGGGGACTACTAAGCAAAGAGGACTGCGTCAACATCGAGAACAGAGCACTGGGGCAATATCTGAAAACCAGTGAAGACGAGTGGCGCAAGAGTGCATGGGAAGAAGGACTGATAAAAGTAGACGAAGACCCAGAAATATACAGAGACAGGAGAATGACAAACAGAACAGAGGACTGGCACAACAAACCAATGCACGGACAATACATGAGACAGACTAAAGAACTGGCCAGCGATGAAACATGGCAATGATTACAGAGGGGAGAGCTCAAGAAGGAAACTGAAGGAATGATAACAGCGGCACAAGATCAGGCCCTAAGAACCAGATATATCTAAAGAACGATAGATGGAAAAATAACATCTCTCCCATATGTAGGAAGTGCAATGCGAAAAATGAGACCATAAACCACATAGCAAGCGAATGTCCGGCACTTGCACAGAACCAGTACAAAAAAAAGGCATGATTCAGTGGCAAAAGCCCTCCACTGGAGCCTGTGCAAGAAACACCAGCTACTTTGCAGTCTTAAGTGGTACGAGCACCAACCTGAAGGAGTGATAGAAAACGATCAGGCAAAAAAAAAAATCCTCTGGGACTATGGTATCAGAACAGAGTGATAACGTGCAAATAGACCAGACGTGACGTTAATTGACAAAATCAAGAGGAAAAGTATCACTCATTGATGTCGCAATACCATGGGACACCAGAGTTGAAGAGAAAGAAAGGGAAAAAAATGAATAAATATCAAGACCTGAAGATAGAAATAAGAAGGATATGGGATATGCCAGTGGAAATTGTACCCATAATCATAGGAACACTAGGCCCGATCCCAAGATCCCTGAAAAGGAATCTGGAAAAACTAGAGGCCGAAGTAGCTCCAGGACTCATGCAGAAGAGTGTGAA
>NC_087202.1:76571192-76578692 GCF_015104395.2 Macrobrachium nipponense | reverse complement strand
GTAGAGATTTATTGTTTATAATATATGTATGTACCCATACATAACTGTGGATTTGTTTCTCCAATAGTATTATATTATTATTATTATTATTATTATTATTATTATTATTATTATTATTATTATTGTCGTTGCTGTTGTTGTTGTTGTTGTCTTTAGCATTATTATATCGTTTGGTGATCGTGAACCTGTTTCCCATACATTAATCCTTTTCTTGTGTTGCATGATGTATAATAATGGCGTTTGAAAATTGTACATCCTTGGTTCAGTGATAAAGATTTACAAAATATTTAGTTTTATTACCATCCTAACAATAGATATCGCTTTAAAATAACCTCTAATAATATATATTTATATACCACTGAACATCAGTGAGCAATCTTCATATTTATATTTATTTAAAGTAGTGTTTCATCTGTATATAATAAATACAATATTGCCGTCAGAATGAACTCGTCTGCCGTGTGATGGTTTTTTTTTTCTAGCATTATGGTTATCATCTGGCCCAAAGCACATGTCAACCAACGTTCAGAGGAATTAAACATGGTAATTTATGCTACATGGCGTTAGTAATATTCGGGTGATGATGGTTGTGGGTGTGTCTTATTCGTAAAAATCTTGGAGTGTCACTATGCTCAATATATATATATATATATATATATATATATATATATATATATATATATATATATATATATATATATATATATATATTATATATAACATTAAATTTATGCTGGAGGAAAATTTACAGATATGCTGTGCCAATGCTCTCGTGTGTTGACTTTATACCCATTTAAAAATGTATAGAAGGTAGGTAAACTTAAGTGCTTGGTAAACAGTAATTTTCCTCATGGCGTTTTGCTGATATTTTAGCCAGATATTTGTGATATTAAGTTAGCATTTCACATGTGCGCATTAGCACACACACACAAAAATACATGCGCATACACATATATACATTCTATATGCATATATATTCAGCACACATACATACATACATACGTGCATACATTGGTTAGAGAACTCGTCGCTAAATTGTGAGGTAATTGCTGCCCGTGACTACAATTTATCAATTATAGTTCCCCCATTCGGTATTATTTTCGAGGCAGAGCAAAGTGGATATATATAAATATATGCATTTCTATAGATATATGTTATCTATTTATATATTTGTACATAAATATATATATATATATATATATATCTATATAGATATATATATATATATATATATATATATATATATATATATATAGATATATATATTTATTTTTTATAGCATATACATATTTATGTATTCCTGTACTTACACATTCCTATCGTTTTTTTATTCAGTAGTTTTAATATTCCTCAGGGGAAAATAAACAGTTCTTTATTTCCCACTAGTGAACAGCGAATTTTTACAGCCAGCGTATCCTCAGGAGACCGGGAAAAGAAAAAAAAACGCTGCAGAAAAGTTGTGGGAAGGATTTCCGTTTTCTTTACTTTTCATGCATAACTGCCCTGAACAGGCATAAAGGTGAAATCGTATCATGGAGAATGGGTTAATTTGATTGTCCTTCAATGTAGAGGCCGTTGTCATTCAAGACCTCCTGACTTTAAGTGGCAAAATGATCACTTAGTGTCAATGGTTAGTGCCTCACGGATCGCCGCCCCCCAACCCCCATATCATTCCGGTGTCATTGTAATTCTGAATACACTTGGGTATTATGGTGTGGATGGCCATTAGTCCAGTCACGCTTTCGAGTTCAACAGATCGAAAGAGCAAGAGGCTGATGAGCGACTTGAACCTGATGCCTGAATGATGCTTCAAGTTGCCTTTATGTTACCTGGTGCTAAATAAGAGAGAGAGAGAGAGAGAGAGAGAGAGAAGAGAGAGAGAGAGAGAGAGAGAGAGGGGGAGAAGGAAGAGAGGAGAAGAGGAGAGAGAGAGAGAGAAGGGGCTTATTTAGTAAACGCTTGGAGCCGGAAGAAGTTTTTTTCAGAAGTCACCGAGTTATTCAATCAGGGAATGACTGTTTTCCTCTTAATGAATTGGGGTACGTGATTGCCTGGACGTAGTGGGAACTTCTTGATATTCGACGGGCGGAGAATGGATGGTGTTTTTCCCTGAGTGTATGATTTTTAGTCTCGTGCAGATGGAAGCTTTTAACTAATGAGGCAAGATGTCTTTTTGTCAAGGAGAGGGTAGACTAAAGTACATGCATAAATCTTCCTTATTTTGTAAATGTGAATATTGATCTTCATTTCTAGAATACCAGTTTTGTTATACTTAAGCTAATTTCTTTTGATTTAGCTGTGGATTAACTTAATACCTTTGATGTTAATCTGAGTAGCTTCCATGAAAGCAGAAGGAAAAATGATATAAATTCTGGCAATTTTTTGTTTCTTAGCGGTTTCATGAAATTTCTCCATGATATCCTTTAATGAATAGTATCAGCCATATAATCGTCACTTAATTGGTGATCATTTTCGAGTATTTGCTCCTGCAGACATTTTTCTTCATATGATCAACGAGGACAAAGGGTTATGGATCTACCACTGTAAAAGTTCAAAACTCATTAGTTTATCGTCGAGATTTCATTCGCTCTAACTACAGTGAGCGGACGAAAATGTGGTTACCAAGCAGTGTTGTGGGTTTTGACCCAGGCCAAGTAAGTCACGTGATTCGGCGACGCACAAACGCTTGACTATTGGCTGCCGAAATTACAGGTTAAACCTGGTTTCGGTAGCTAAACGAAGAACTTACAGAAAACTGAACGTGAGTTCGGAGTTGCTTATAGTTTTAACATCATTTGGCTTCAAGAAGTAAGAGTATTTATATTTAGAACCAAAAGAAACAAGGGAATATAATAAGATTACTAAGTGCAGACGGAAAGAAGACGAGCTTGTACAACAAAACCACCCAGCATTAAGCGCTTCAGTGGCGTGATCAGTATGGTCTTGGCCTGTCACCTCGGTGGCCGCGAGTTCGATTCTCGGCCATTCCATTCAGGGGTGAGAGATGTGTATTTCCGGTGGTAGAAGTTCACTCTCGACGTGGTTCGGAAGCCACGGAAAGCCGTTGGTCCCGTTGCTGAATAACCACTGGTTCCATGCAACGTAAAAACACCATACAAACAAACATAGGCAGATTCCCGTTTGCCCTTTAGCTTTAAGTATGACCTCTAAGTTTACCTAACCCTGCATATCGGTGGATGCTTACTAAATATAAATTTTGTATCCCATATAGTTCAAAGGCCAAATTAAACCAACATTAAATTTATATCTCACCTTAAACCTCAAAGTGTCACCTTGACCTGGCTTCTGACTGTACTTAGGGTTCCTTAGTGAAGTATGGTTGTTAGTGTTAATATTTTATCTGACTTTTGACCTCTTGAGTATGACCTTCACACAGACCATTGACTCTGCCACACCAAAATTCCGAATCCTCATCTCGCATAGGAAATATATATGAGGTAAGAAGACTTTTGTCTTGAAAGGTGCTAAGATGATAGTGATTTTCATCTCTTCTTTCTATATTTACCTTTACCTCCTCTTGCTCATTCCATATTCTTTGGAAACTTGAATTAGAAGTCAATGGCCCGTGTGAGTATATTCCTTATGAATTGGTTTCATTATCTGAAGTAGCCCCAGGACTCATGCAGAAGAGTGTGCTCCTAGTAAGAAAAGTGATGGACTACTAAGAAGGCAGGATGCAACCCGGAACCCCACACTTATGAATACCACCCAGTCGAATTGGAGGACTGTGATAGCCGTCCCCCCCTCCCCCCCCCCCCCCCCCCCCCCCCCCCCCCCCCCCCCCCCCAAAAAAAAAAAAGTAATAATAATAATAATGATAATAATAATAATAATGATAATAATAATAATAGTAATAATAATAATAGCAACATCAAACACATAGATGAGACTGGATACAAATACCTGGGAATAATGGAAGGAGGGGATATAAAACACCAAGAGATGAAGGACACGATCAGGAAAGAATATATGCAGAGACTCAAGGCGATACTCAAGTCAAAACTCAACGCCGGAAATATGATGAAAAGCCTAAAACACATGGCAGTGCCAGTAATCAGATACAGCGCAGGAATAATGGAATGGACGAAGGCAGAACTCCGCAACATAGGCTAGAAAACTAGGAAACATATGCCAATGCACAAAGTACTACACCCAAGAGCAAATACGGACAGACTATACATAACACGAAAGGAAGGAGGGAGAGGCTACTAATATAGAGGACTGCGTCAACATCGAGAACAGAGCACTGGGGCACAATATCTGAAAACCAGTGAAGACGAGTGACTCAAGAGTGCATGGGAAGAAGGATTGATAAAGTAGACGAAGACCCAGAAATATACAGAGAAAGGAGAATTACAAACAGAGCAGACGACTGGCACAACAAACCAATGCACGGACAATACATGAGACAGACTAAAGTAGCCAGTGATGACACATGGCAATGGCTACTGATGGGAGAACTCAAGAAGGAAACTGAAGGAATGATAACAGCGGCACAAGATCAGGCCCTAAAAACCAGATATGTTCAAAGAACGATAGACGGAAATAACATCTCTCCCATATGTAGGAAGTGCAATACGAAATATGAAACCATAAACCACATAGGGAAGCGAATGTCCGGCACTTGCACAGAACCAGTACAAAAAGAGGCATGATTCAGTGGCAAAAGCCCTCCACTGGAGCCTGTACAAGAAACATCAGCTACCTTGCAGTAATAAGTGTTACGAGCACCAACCTGAAGGAGTGATAGGAAACGATCAGGCAAAGATCCTCTGGGACTATGGTATCAGAACAGATAGGGTGATACGTGCAAATAGACCAGACGTGACGTTGATTGACAAAATCAAGAAGAAAGTATCACTCATTGATGTCGCAATACCATGGTACACCAGAGTTGAAGAGAAAGAGGGGAAAAAATGGATAAGTATCAAGACCTGAAAATATAAATAAGAAGGATATGGGATATACCAGTGGAAATTGTACCCATAATCATAGGAACACTAGGCACTATCCCAAGATCCCTGAAAAGGAATCTAGAAAAACTAGAAACGGCGCACATGGTAAGAAAAGTGATGGACTCCTAAGGAGGCAGGATGCAACCCGGAACCTCACACTATAAAAACCACCCAGTCGAATTGGAGGACTGTGATAGAGCAAGAAAAAAAAAATAAAAATAAATAAAATCTGTAACCTAATCGGCCGGTCTGCATATAAAGGTGTAAGTAGGGATTGGAAAATATGGTTTAAAAGCGAGACAAATAAAACTCCGAAAATTCGCCTCCTTTTCTATATCCTAGTTAGGACAAGGAAGTTATTGCAGGGTGATCCTGGTGGGCTAAGGGTGAGATCAAACCCGAGGCGTGTTGATTCGGGAGGGCCAATTTCCGACCGAAATTTGGCGAATTCCGGAGGAAGGGGTTACGGCTCTTACGCAAGTAGGTCCAAGGGATTGCTACGAATTTCGTG
Organism: Macrobrachium nipponense; assembly: GCF_015104395.2. Classification (NCBI taxonomy): domain Eukaryota; kingdom Metazoa; phylum Arthropoda; class Malacostraca; order Decapoda; family Palaemonidae; genus Macrobrachium; species Macrobrachium nipponense. The sequence goes on along the minus strand of NC_087202.1, from coordinate 76,573,205 downwards.
GATTGGGAATGATCTTGTGACCCAAGAAACGCTTTATGGGAAACCATTGTTGATCCTCTTTCCGAGATCCATCTCTCTCTCTCTCTCTCTCTCTCTCTCTCTCTCTCAGTTCCTCATTAGACGAGTGGTTTTCCCTCTTGTCTACCAATGCGGTGGTCCGAAGTTCGATTCACGGCTCTGCCAACGCGGAATCAGAGGAATTTATTTCTGGTGATAGAAATTAATATATCGATATAATGTGGTTCGGATCCCACAAGAAGCTGTAGGTCCCGTTGCTAGATGACCAATTGGTTCCTAGCCACGTAAAAATATCTAATCCTTGGTGCCAGCCCTAGGGGAGCTGTTAATCAGCTTAGTGGTCTGGTAAAACTAAGATATACTTCTCTCTCTCTCTCTCTCTCTCTCTCTCTCTCTCTCTCCTCTCTCTCTCTCTAACATGCCTTCGATATTCTAAGCTTAATTTTCGTATTTATAAAAGGTATCATTAAAAACAGTTTTTTTTTCTTTTTTCATTGTTGCTGCTATACTTTGGTATGTTAGTCGTGGAAGCGAAGCATATCACAAGATGATATGCGAAATATTTATTAGAATATAATTTTCAAAATATAAATATTATTGCTCATGAAACTAAATCTTGTTATGGAGCTTTAGATAGCGGTTTTTATTACATCTTGGATTAGGCGTAACTGTGTAAGTGTATGTGTATACGCACGTCACAAACAGGATGTGATGGGTAAATACGTTTCTGCCCAACAGAATGGCTTCGTAAATGAACGTAGTGTAAAACCTAACTTTAATTTGATGTTTTATTCTAAATTAAGTAAGTTGATTTTATGAATTCCAGGAATTTACAGATATGTGATTATTAATGATGCCAAACGTATAGTTATTATCATTATTATTACAACACGAAAAAAACCTATGCTGCATTATTGTTCTTAGTGTGGAAACCATTATTATTATTATTATTATTATTATTATTATTATTATTATTATTATTATTATTATTATTATTATTATTATTATTATTATTATTATTGGAGAAATAAATCCACAGTTATGTAAATGTACATATATCTAAATTTCAAACTTTAAGGATAGCTCTCGGGGATAAGGGGAAACGAACATATTCCGAAAGATTTCCTTAAAGTTTTTCAGTTATTATTATTACCAACCAAAGTTTTAGAAATGCCCGAGAAATTAGAAGCCATGCTTCCTTTCTGGTGGAAATCGAGAGAATTTGTCTCCTGCAACGCTAATGGCCTTCGTCAGGAGAGAACGCTTTGCAAAGGATGCAATTAGAGGATCCTTCTTAATTTAGGAGAGAGAGAGAGAGAGAGAGAGAGAGAGAGAGAGAGAGGTGGTCGTCAGTAAAATTAAAGTTACCCGATTTAGAGACCAAAATTCTTACTAGAGGCACAGTTTGATTATGCCACTCTCTAATGTAAATGAAATTCCGAATGTGAAAGGATGAAAGAGAGAGAGAGAGAGAGAGAGAGAGAGAGAGAGAGAGAGAGAGAGAGAGAGAGAGAGAGACGAATGAAGGAAGGATGGTGGAAGAGGAAGAGGAGGTTGTTAGGAAAAGAAGCAATTGAAGATAGCCGTTTTACAGAGCGAAAAAGATTTAGTGGCATTGCAAGTGGTCCTGAAGGAGAAATGGTTTTTAACGGAAAACATAAGAAAAAAATTGAAGGAAAGATGAAGGCTAATATTTTAAAATATCCAGACTGATTCATAAGGGTAAATAAAGGCGTTTTGATAGCTTAGCTAAAAGAAGGACCAATTTAACATTCTAATATTTAAAAAAAAAAAGCTTAAAAATGAACGGTAAATGTTCGTGAGAAAATGTTAATTCTGAGGCAGAGTAAAGTATAGAAATGGAAAATACTAGAAACGCTATATCTCTTTTATTACGAAGCAATCAGCTGCCAAGAGTTAGAAGACACAGGCATTTGTGCTGGAAACTCTGAACAAATAAAGTAATTCCGTTTTCAACGTACCCAACAACAATAG
>NC_087202.1:76543692-76566192 GCF_015104395.2 Macrobrachium nipponense | reverse complement strand
ATTTTCAGAAGCTTACAACTTGTTAATTCTCTATTTTGTAGCAATCTGAAAATCATGTAATTTTGCCACTAATTTGATACCGACTTTGGAATGCCACTAATTTGAAACCGATTTTGGAAATTTGAGGTTCTAGCTGGCTCGTGGACCATTAGGTTTGTTGCAGTGCATGTTATTTTTTGGTGGGTAGGTGGGTGTAGTGTGCCTGGCCATTCATGAATGATGTGTCCATTGATCCCGGTTTCGAGCCTGTTGCTGCGGTCAAAGCAGTTTTGTCCAGTTTCATTGACCGAAAAACGAAGTAAGGAGCTTACTTGTATTATCAGTGTTTCAATATGTATTGACCATCTGTTGACTGATCTTTAATTGATGATTCCTTGCTTTGTGTAAAAGCGAGTTAAGGGCATTATATAAATTTTAATGCATTTTCATTTTTAGTTGTATTCTTGCTTGGGGGAATTTTGATTCGGTCATATTGACGGCATCTGTAACCTTGCTAGTTTTGACGCTGGATAATTCGCAGTCAGTGTGATAGCCTGTTGGGGATAATTGGTATACTGGTAATTAATTATATTATTATTATTCAAAGAACATCATAATCACATGAGTTAATAAAATAAATGGAAAAGTAAATCCACAGTAATATGTCTGGATCTGTTATTTAAAATACAAAGCAGAGAGCTTTCGAAGACCTGCACGGTCCTCCTTGTCAATCTCTGTTATTTAAAATACAAAGCAGAGAGCTTTCGAAGACCTGCACGGTCCTCCTTGTCAATCTCTGTTATTTAAAATACAAAAGCAGAGAGCTTTCGAAGACCAGCACGGTCCTCCTTGTCAATGACAAGGAGGACGTGCAGGTCTTCGAAAGCTCTCTGCTTTGTATTTTAAATAACAGAGATTGACAAGGAGGACCGTGTGCAGGTCTTCGAAAGCTCTCTGCTTTGTATTTTAAAATAACAGAGATTGACAAGGAGGACCGTGCAGGTCTTCGAAAGCTCTCTGCTTTGTATTTTAAATAACAGATCAGACATATTACTGTGGATTTACTTTTCCATATTATTATTATTATTATTATTATTATTATTATTATTATTATTATTATTATTATTATTTTATGAATTTGTATCAAATAATGACAGACAAATATACCTTACTACATATACTATTAATGTTGTTATTATTATTATTGTTGTTGTTTTTGTTATTTCAACAATATATGCTGAATGGTTCGAAAACCAAAGAATTTTTTCTGCAAATAAAGGGAATTCGTCCCCAACCAACCGCAATGGCCCTTGTCAGGTTTTGAGCATTTCACACAAAAATAAAGTCTGTCTTACCCTTTTTGGGAGAGAGAGAGAGAGAGAGAGAGAGAGAGAGAGAGAGAGAGAGAGATAGTGGAGTGCTAATGGCAGGAAGAAAAGTATTAGAAGAAGGCGTGAGGAACTAAATTGCCAGACCAACTTGAGAAATTTGGGTTAAAGAGGATATTGATAAAAATTACATTAAATAGGTGATATAGATATTTACAAGAAAGTTTCTTAATAATCTAAATAAGGTAGATAAAGCATTCAGTCAAAGCACATACGAATATGAGGCATATTAACGAAGAGAAATGAACTTTATTTACCTAACGAGACCAAAGTATGGATCACGAAATAATACAAATATAAATATAAAAGCAAAAGGTTTTTTTAAGAAATATTTACATTCGAATAATAAAAGATTTCTGAAGAGTCACAGAGTTTTTCGACGGAAAGGAAATTCGTTTTATTATTTTGGCCGTGCAGCCAACTGTTGTATTTAAGTAGCTAACCATGAAAATGGATAATAATTGTGAATCATTTATATATATATATATATATATATATATATATATATATATATATATATATATATATATATATGTGTGTGTGTGTTGTTGTTTGTGTGTGTGTGTGTATTTGTGTGTGGGTGTGTTGTGGTGTGTGTGTGCGTGTGGTGGTGTTTGTGTGTGTGTGTGTGTATATGATGATTCGGCAATCACTGTACCTTTAACTTGCAGAAATTAATATATACCAATTTCACTTAGAGGTGTAATGAAGTAAAAATCTAGAAGCTTTTTCACATTTATTTGTTATCGTGCTGTGAATTCCTTATTCTGCATATTGGATACAGCATCTTGGCTTATTTCTTTTATATATATGGAGAAAGGTAAGCTCGGGAGATCCCCAGATCCTTGGATAAGCCATACATAATGAGCTTCTATCAGTTGTTATTTTGACAGATTTATTTCTAATGGCATCGCTGCATTTTACCACACATCAAAAATATAAGACATTTAGCTGGAAAGCCTCACAACGAAAACAGTTTGCCTGTTTAAGCGAAATTTTCGTAATCAATGTTTATGGCAATGTAGAGTCAAACTTTAAATCTCTACCTGTCTTGCATTCCATCGTCTAGTTGCGAAACCATGGCAGCCTTGCAATACACCGTTAAATTTTTAACTGATTACCTCGTATCGCCTCATTAAATTTTCAAGCCACGTCTACCTCGCAATAGAGCGTTAAATTTTTCAGCCATGTATATATCGCAACGTTTTATAAAATTTTCATGTATGTTCGCGCATTATAAAATCTTCATGTACGCTCGGTTCTCCGTGTATCATTCACAATTTGGATGTATGTAGATCGTTGGCCAGGGTCTTATTGTTCGTAATCATAGCTACAAACCTTAATATTGTCTAAATATGATTCCGTTCTCTGTTCTAGAAAACTGAAGAAAAGGTAGTTCGTTTAATCAGTGGCCTTGCTCTTCTGATGGTAATCTTTTTTTAATTTTCTCTCTTAATTTAATCTACGTCAAAAAGGAAGGGGTTGGGGATGGGGCCGGGTAGTTTTGGGCGAATGGCGCATAATAATAATAAGAGGCAACAGAATCAACCATCTGATGTTCATGGACGACTTCAAGCTGTATGGTAAGAGCATCAAGGAAATAGGTACCCTAATCCGCAGACTGATAAGGATTGTATCTGGGGACATCGGGATGGAGTTTGGAATAGAAAAATGCGCCTTAGTCAACATACAAAAAGGCAAAAGTAACGAGAATTGAAGGGATAAAGCTACCAGATGGGAGCAACATCAAACACATAGATGAGACTGGATACAAATACCTGGGAATAATGGAAGGAGGGGATATAAAACACCAAGAGATGAAGGACACGATCAGGAAAGAATATATGCAGAGACTCAAGGCGATACTCAAGTCAAAACTCAACCGCCGGAAATATGATTAAAAAGCCATAAAAACACATGGGCAGTGCCAGTAATCAGATACAGCGCAGGAATAGTGGAATGGACGAAGGCAGAACTCCGCAACATAGATCAATAAACCAGGAAAAACATATGACAATACACAAAGCACTATACCCAAGAGCAAATATGGACAGATATACATAACACGAAAGGAAGGAGGGAGTGGACTACTAAGTATAGAGGACTGCGTCAACATCGAGAACAGAGCACTGGGGCATATCTGAAAACCAGTGAAGACGAGTGGCTCCTAAAAGAGTGGCATGGGAAGAAGGACTAATAAAAGTTAGACGAAGACCAGAAATATACAGACAAGGAGAATGACAAACAGAACAGAGGACTGGCACAACAAACCAATGCATGGACAATACATGAGACAGACTAAAGAACTGGCCAGCGATGAACACATGGCAATGGCTACTGAGGGGAGAGCTAAAGAAGGAAACTGAAGGAATGATAACAGCGGCACAAGATCAGGCCCTAAAAACCAGATATGTTCCAAGAACGATAGACGGAAATAACATCTCTCCCAAATGTAGAAGTGCAATACGAAAAATGAAGCATAAACCACATAGCAGCGAATGTCCGGCACTTGCACAGAACCAGTACAAAAAGAGGCATGATTCAGTGGCAAAAGCCCTCCACTGGAGCCTGTGCAAGAAACATCAGCTACCTTGCAGTAATAAGTGGTACGAGCACCAACCTGAGGGAGTGATAGAAAAAACGATCAGGCAAAGATCTCTGGGACTATGGTATCAGAAAACAGATAGGGTGGTACGTGCAAATAGACCAGACTTGACGTTGATTGACAAAGTCAAGAAGAAAGTATCACTCATTGATGTCGCAATACCATGGGATACCAGAGTTGAAGAGAAAGAGAGGGAAAAAATGGATAAGTATCAAGATCTGAAAATATTAAATAAGAAGGATATAGGATATGCCAGTGGAAATTGTACCCATAATCATAGGAGCACTAGGCACGATCCCAAGATCCCTGAAAAAGAATATAGAAAAACTAGAGGCTGAACGGCGCACATAGTAAGAAAAGTGATGGACTCCTAAGGAGGCAGGATGCAACCAGGAACCCCACACTATAAATATCACCCAGTCGAATTGGAGGACTGTGATAGAGCAAAAAAAAAAAAAAAATAAAAATAATTAAATAATAATAATAATAATAAATCTTGCTAGTGTATTGTAATGTATTCTTTTACTTTTCTATTAAGGACTCTTTATTCATATGCCGTGTTTGTAGTATCCAAGGCCGTTAAAGAGAAATGATGAAAATCATAAACTTTACTGTGATGTTGGCTATGATTTCTGGTAAAATAGATTTAGTATTTATATAAGCGAAGGGAAGGTGATTATAGAGGCCTAGGTTCTCACAAAAGCTTCGTAAGCTATGTGAGAATGTCGTCGGTGAAATTCGCCATCTATAAACTTGTTGAAGAAGGAGGAATAGGTTTTGAAACAGAGGAGACTTAAGAACATGTGAGACATTATTAGCAAAGTGAATCTAAACGAAAAAGGTAATCTGACAGCTACATTTATACATAAGGTACATCAGGTAGAGCGCTAAACCCTTTTTTTTTTTATTAGGGTATTTATTTAATGTGGGCAATTTACAACAATTTAATGTATTTGTTTACATATTTATTTGTGTTTTGCTATGCAGGGGAATACTTTGCAAGTAAATGTAGACTGCACAGCCTTAATTCTCTCTCTCTCTCTCTTGTATTGATGTACTTTTGTCTCGTATTTCAGTTTATTATGGTGTATGAATTCCTGTGGTGCTTGTGTAAAATCCCACAAAATTACAATTATATATGAAGCAGAATTCTATCTGAAATCTATTCATACTCTTTTAAGACAGTCAAGTAATATCAAACAGACGCGTATGACTTGCATAGCCATTATTCAGCAGTAATAGTTACACGCCTTTAGTCATGGAGACAAGTCTCTTTAACCGATTGCACGTAATTACCAGAACCCTTAAATATGAAGTGCCATATTGAATTTTCTGGGAAGCAATATACTTCATGCAGACCTTTACGAACAATTGATTCTCGCTGGTAGTTCACCAATTATTACTGATTAGTGAATGGCGTTTCTTCTTTTTTTTCATCGTCACGATTATTCTCTTATTATCCTTTTTATCTGTTTGGATTTCATTTTTCGTCCATTTCACTTTGTTCAAAATTTTCAGCATTTTCTCCTTAATTTTTCGTCATCTTTCGTCATCAGTTTCTTCCTTCTCAAAATATTCTTCCTTTTTAGTAATGGATTTTTTTTCCATCGTCACGATTATTTCTCTTACTATTCTTTTTATCTGTTAGGATTTCATTTTTCATCCATTTCACATTGTTCAATAATTTCAGCATTTTCTCCTTAATTTTTTGTCATTTTATACGTCATCAGTTTCTTCCTTCTCTTAATATTCTTCCTCTTTAGTTAATGGCTTTTTTCCCATCGTCACGATTATTCTCTTATTATTCTTTTTATCTGTTAGGATTTCATTTTTCCACCGTTTCATCTTGTTCAAAATGTTCAGCATTTTCTCCTTAATTTTTCGTCATCTTTCGTCATCAGTTTCTTCCTTCTCAAAATATTCTTCCTTTTTAGTAAATGGCTTTTTTTCCCATCGTCACGATTATTCTCTTATTATTCTTTTTATCTATTAGGATTTAATTTTTCATCCGTTTCACATTGTTCAATAATTTCAGCATTTTCTCCTTAATTTTTTGTCATTTTATACGTCATCAGTTTCTTCCTTCTCTTAATATTCTTCCTCTTTAGTTAATGGCTTTTTTCCCATCGTCACGATTATTCTCTTATTATTCTTTTTATCTGTTAGGATTTCATTTTTCCACCGTTTCATCTTGTTCAAAATGTTCAGCATTTTCTCCTTAACTTTTCGTCATCTTTCGTCATCAGTTTCTTCCTTCTCTTAATTATTCTTCCTTTTTCATTTTCAGTTGGAATTTTCCTCTTCATTTGCATTTTCCTCATATCGCACATCTTATCCCCAACGAGTTCTTCATCACACGAGGTTTCTTCTTCTTTTTCTTGGCACTGGTACAGGAGGGAAAGAAGGGTTTATTGGACTGGAGCATCTCACATCGAGGAGGTCTTGAGACCTCCTTCCTCTTTTGACATATTGGCGGCAGATGAGACTGAAGTGACCTGATTGCTTTTTGGCACAGGCGCTAATCCGGCGCTGAGTGATGTGTCACTCTGAAAGCCTTCATAACGGGGAGTCCTTCGGCTGACGTAAATATCTTTTGCACGTGGCGTTCATTTAAGTATCGGTGAATTGAATTATATGCTAGGACGCAGTGGTCTGTCGCATGCGAGTTTAATCACTCACATGTAGCTTACCGTAGCACATATTGAACTAAAAAGCTTGGAATGTTCTACTTTATTTATATATATATATATATATATATATATATATATATATATATATATAATATATATATATATAAATTAATGGGGCAAGTTGAGTCAAATCTATGAGACAATACATTGTATATATGTTATATAATATATATATATATATATAATATATATATAAATATATATATATTATATATATATATATATATATGTAATCATATGTTTAGTCTCATATTATTATTATTAAATGAAAGGTCAGGTCGATACCAGTGGAACCTAGGCACCTCTCTACGTGAGGTTTTTCCTAACAAAATTCCACCTAACGTACCACCGAATTTTACCTAAGTTCCCAACCCCCCATTGAGCCAGTTGGCAACATTTTATTCGAATTACTCCTTCACCGTGAATATGATGGGACTTATGAAGACATATATGCTCTAAGTGAATATAAAACGAGTGTAACGAGATATTAAAATAAAATGAGAGAAGGTTCACAATCCATACAAATGAGTTATAAAAATGCTAAAAACGAGAGACTGATGGTACCATAATTTCGAGGTGAAATCTTTGTACATGTCCAGATAAAGTACAGCACTAGCAATAATAGATTTATTGGTAGTAGGAACAGTACTCTGATTTCATTGTTTATTATGTATTCATTCGCATTAAAGGGTTTGTTTCTTCTGCATTCCCTCTCGTTTCTCCTTACTCGTTTAACCTTCCATTTGCAGATATTAAATCCTCTGTCTCATCCCTAGCCTTCCTCCACCTTCTGTATTCTGCGTATTTCCGTCAGTCGGGGTTATTGGTTTACCCATCCAGGTGATCTCTGCGATGAGCACATTCCATTGAGGAGTGAGAGATGTGTATTTCTGGTGATAGAAGTTCACTCTCGACGTGGTTCGGAAGTCATATAAAGCCGTTGGTCCCGTTGCTGAATACTACTGGTTCCATGCAACGTAAAAGCACCATACAAACAAACAAACAATCTGCGATGAGCAGAACGATGGCCAAATTTCAAACCCCTCGGACACACTGTGTTAAAAGAGGCGCAGGAATTTCCTTTATGTCCTCAAATGAGGGTGATTAGTTGCGCTTGTGGACAAGACGAGTTCTATCACACTGAGTGATCTCTCCTCATCTTCGCCGGGGCTGGGAGCTGTGTTTTCATGGTGTATCTTTGTCAAGTCATATATTCGAAAGGGGAGAGAGACAAAGAGAGAAGGTCATTCAGAACCAGAGTCGAAATAATTGTAATTTAATGGTAATGTTATTAATTACAAAATTCGTGGAATTACAATTGTAATTGCAATTGAAAATAAATTATAAGTAATTGTAATTTATTTGATTACAGGATAATGTAATTTGTAATTCAATTGTAATAATAAAATTAAAGTGCTAAAGGTATGCAGAGTTAGAGTAATTGTAATTGTAATTTAATGGAAATGTAATTAATTACAAAATTACAATTTCGAAAGAGGAGAGAGAGACAAAGAGAGAAGGTCATTCAGAACCAGAGTCGAAGTAATTGTAATTTGATGGAAATGTTATTAATTAAAAAGTTTCATGTAATTATAATTGTAATTGCAATTGAAAATATTTTATAATAAGTAATTGTAATTTATTTGATTACAGGATAATGTAATTTGTAATTCAATTGTACTTATAAAATTGAAGTCCTAAGGGTCGGCAGGTTGGAGTAATTGTAATTGTAATTTAATGGAAATGTTATTAATGACGATATTTCGTATAACTATAATTGTAATTGTAATTAAAAAATAAATTAAAATAAGTAATTATAATTTATTTGATTACAGGATAATGTTATTTGTAATTCAATTGTAATTATAAAATTGAAGTCTTAAGGGTCGGCAGGTTGGGGTAATTGTAATTGTAATTTAATGGAAATGTTATTAATGACGATATTTCGTATAATTATAATTGTAATTAAAAAATAAATTATAAAAAGTAATTGTAATTATATGATTACAGGATAATGCAATTTGTAATTCATTTGTACTTATAAAATTGAAGTGCTAAGGGTCGGGCTCCATTAGGAGTGATGGGTTGCATATATGATTTAAATGTGCAGGTGCTAATAAATACTGTTTTAATATGACCTCTTCTCTTCTGTCACTTACACATCTGGAAATTAATTATGGAACCCTATTAGTTCGATTTGCTCGCCTCAATATACTGTTTCCTGTGACAAAGATTAGCTTTTACTCTTGCACCAAAATCCCTTGCCATTGCAACTGTTAATTGTAATTGTAATGTAACTGCTACTACCTTATAATTGTAATTGTTACTTACATTTTTTGAAAGTAATTGTCATTGTAATTTATTTCCTCAAGTGTAATTACTCCAACCCTGTTCGGCACTTAAAAACCAATGCACTCTTACTGCATTAGAGAGCGCGGCAGTCCTCATCTATTCAGAGAGAAAGAGGTGGATAACCACTCAGACGAGAGAGAGAGAGAGAGAGAGAGAGAGAGAGAGAGAGAGAGAGAGAGAGAGAGAGAGAGCAAATAATGATTGATTATTTGTTTCGGGATTATATAGTAAGGTCATTAAAATACACACGAAGGGAAAATGTGAAGAAGAAATCACTGAAAATAAGAGACATCTGGCGTTTCACGTAGAGACCACTGTTGCATAATGGCATAAGAGAGACAGATTTAAGCGGAACAGCTATGACATTATGGCGCTGAAAGGAGAGATTCTCGCGTGCAGGGAAAGACCTCCGCCTAATTATGACTTGATAGAATAACAAAAAACTGGTAACATGAGCGAAACGAATCAAGCACCACTGAATCATGTCAGATAAGAGCCATACACAAACACACAGTATTAGACTGTAAAAGATGAAATAATTTTATTATTATTGCAGCAGACACAAACAGAAATTCTGCTTTTAAGGGGAAATACTGCATTGACATTATGACAGGAAGAGAGAGTGAGAGAGAGAGAGAGAGAGAGAGAGAGAGAGAGAGAGGGGGGCTTACACAAAAGATTACTGTAAAAGATGAAATCATTTCATTATTATTGCAGCGAGAACTGAACGGTAAAGTCTGCTTTAAAGGGGAAAGGGGAATTTCACTTTTGGCACTTTGTTACAATATAGAGAAGAGAGAGAGGAGGAGAGAGAGAGTAGAGAGATAGAGAGAGAGAGAAGAGAGAGAGAGAGAGGAGAGAGATAAGAGGAAGTGAGAGAGAGAGAGAGAGAGAGGGCTTACACAAGGGACTACTACAGCCTTGTGGCATAATCATAAAGGATGAAGGAAGAATACCTGGGCCACGAATGAAGTTCAGGTGGCTCAGGTGTTCCGGAGAAACAAAGTGGTAATCATTCTCCAATTCTGGGGCTTTATTGATTCTGTGACACAGTTAAGGCCACGTTTTCAATCAGTATTTAAGGCCTTTGGTGGTGATCTTTTATGTTTAAATATTTAGTTGTATTAATTTCCTATTCATATTACAAAGATTTGCCACTCTTGCTTTTTACTCTGTACTCTGAAATTAAGATCTTGCTTGCTCTTGAGCTGAATTAACTCTCTCTCTCTCTCTCTCTCTCTCTCTCTCTCTCTCTCTCTCTCTCTCTCTCTCTCACACACACAGACACACACACATAAAAAAAGAGTAGACATGTATATTACCGAATTACAAAATATTAGTTGTATGTTTGTCTACCTGTGAAACATCGTGTCCTTTGTTGACAGTGAAATGGAGCTTATTATAACCATGCAAAATTAGAATATCTTCGTTTGTCTTTAAAAAAAAAAAAAAAAAGTGGACTACAAACGAGTATATACCCTTGAATAAGTACCCCATGCTGTCTAGGAGATACGAGCCATAATACTTTTACACAGTTTCATCTTCAGATACAAAGGCCATTTTTGTATCGTAAACATATGCAAATAAAACGTTCGATTTCATTACAAGCCGTATCTTTTGCCCTAGACAACAATTCAGTAATTTAGTTAGGTCATTCTACTCAAGAACTGAAGTCGCATAATTATTTTATTCTTCAGTGACTGCATGAAAGAATGTTTTGGTAAAATGAAATAAAATCCTTCGCTCCCCACTTCCCTAGCAACGCAGCCTAAAACCTAATTTGGAAGGAACATTTCTCCATATCAAGTTTCAGGCTTTTGAATGAAGACACATTTGTCATAACTGAAGGATTCGCCCCCAACTCCTTAGCCAAACGCGACTTAGCCTCAAAACTATTTGGGAGTGACCTTATCTAAGAGCAAATTCCATATCAAGCGAAAGGTCTGCTTATTAACAGTCTAGAAGGAATGGAATGAACACTGTGGAAAAAAGGATTAAATAGAAGTATGAATGATTTGCAAGTAATACTGTTCAAGAGTTCAAGAGTTAATAACTGGGAACAAGGATGCAAAGAATTGGAACCGATTATTTACATTTTGTTAGAGACAGCGACGTGAATTAGAGCAACGTTAAAGAAGTCCTTTAACGAGTTCCATTGCTATATGATAAGGAAAACTAGAACTTATATATTAGGGAAAGCTAGAGCATATATATTAGGGAGAACTAGATCTTATATATTAGGGAAAGCTAGAGCTTATATATTAGGGAAGCTAGAGCTTATATATTAGGGAAAGCTAAAGCTTATATATTAGGGAAAGCTAGAGCTTATATATTAGGGAAAGTTAGATCTTATATATTAGGGAAAACTAGAGCATATATATTAGGGAAAGCTAGAGCTTAAATATTAGGGAAAGTTAGATCTTATATATTAGGGAAAGCTAGAGCTTATATATTAGGGAAAGCTAAATCTTATATATTAGGGAAAGCTAGAGCTTATATATTAGGGAAAACTAAGTTATACTTTAGGGAAAGCAGAGCTATATATTAGGGAAAGTTCGATCTTATATAATTAAGGGGAAAGCTAGAGCTTTGTATAATAAAATTAACGGAAAACTATAGAGCTTATATATTAGTGAAAACTAGAGCATAGCGTATATAATTTTTAGAGAGAGAAAAAGAATAGGATATGTTATTCATGGAGGGAAACTATCACATTTTGGGAGTAATGCCGTCTATGCGCCTTTTATGGGGCACTGTAGACATTACTAAAGAGTGTTTACATCGTGCCTTCAGTCCCTAATTACTCCCGCTTTCTATCTGTTTACTTTATCTCAGTTCCCGCTTCCTTCTTCAGTCTTGTTGGCCAACCTCTCTAACAGTTACTTTTTAGTTCATCTTTGCGGTTTTCTTCCAATTCCACCTTCTTCTCCTTTATTTTATGTAACTGTCCATCCACTCTAACACAAACTTTTCACTATTTCAATCACTCGTGTAGGGGAAATACAAATTAAGGTAATGTCGATGAAAAATTTAAAGGATATATAATCCTAATAAGAATTAGCGAAGGGAATCATTTTACGTGAAATAATATATTTGCCTTTAATGGGAAACGTTCCAGACGTGGGTGGAAAGACGTTTAGCAGAAAACGTTGCCAGATTATTGTCAAGATTATTGTCACCGACGGTCTATATGTTGGAGTTGGGGTTTGAGTTGAGGACAAGAAAATCAGGTTTGCAACATATTTTTTTAATAGTCCCTTGTGTGCGGTCTTGAGAGCTTAATGTTTTGGCTAATTAAGTATAGGTTGTTAGATGAACAATATCATAGATATAGAGAGGGAGATATTGGGCAGCCACGTGACTGTCGCTTGCAAGTAGTTGTCATTGCTATGTGTTGATTCCCAGTATGGCAGCAGCAGCAACTGCGCAGACCAGCACCAACAGAGCCGCCTCTGCGTTCCATACAGAAACAGGATCTTAAAAGAACAGGGGATCACATTTCACAAGATAACAATTTCGTGACAAGAACAAAGTACAAGACCGCTACCTTAATAGGGTAGAAACTACAGAAGGAATAAAGAGCCAAACTATGGATCACACATATTGCAACAAGAATTTTCTGCCAAAGTATATTTTCAAACCTCTTGGTATGCATGTGCTTAAGTTTCTGCAACAAAATTTTAAGTGTAGAATATGTTAAGAGGCAGCAATGTGGCTACCAACGCAGATTTAGTCTAATAAGTACTGGCAAAGGCAAGATTTATACAGCCCTGCAAACTACAATATTTATTGTATCCCTGTTAACAGTGTCAGATACAATAAATTTTAAAATTCAATAAATTGTTTATACAGACAGTTGAATATTGGCTGTTAGGTATCGGGCTACTAAACCTAGGCTATTATTATTAATATTAATATTATGCCTGTGGTTGATGAAGCTTATAAGTATGTGATGACAGAGTTAGAGATGACAATTATTTTAGTATAGTTTTTGGCTCTTTATCCCTTCTGTAGTTTCTGACCCATGAATAAACAACGGTAATAATTAGTTCTGACTCAAGAGAGAAAAACTAAATTTGTGGTGGTAAGAAAAGCACATAACGTCGGCAAATTGTCAGCTGTATTGCTAAGTGTATGAAAACTACAGAAGACAGAATTAATATATTTATTTCTACATGTAGTAGATATTGTCCTTGGTAAATGCTGCAAAGATCATTTATCAGTCTTTG
The DNA here is from genome assembly GCF_015104395.2 of Macrobrachium nipponense. Classification (NCBI taxonomy): domain Eukaryota; kingdom Metazoa; phylum Arthropoda; class Malacostraca; order Decapoda; family Palaemonidae; genus Macrobrachium; species Macrobrachium nipponense. Next base: position 76,552,949 of record NC_087202.1, on the reverse strand, counting down.
AAGACTGCTGAGACAATTGGCAGCCAATGCCGCATTATCATGATAATGTAGGTAACGTCGCCATAGCTTCAAAACGGTATGGGTTAGCTGTCGAAAAACATACCAGCAAAATTGCATATTTTTATTTCTGCATACAGTACATATTGTATTCAGTAAATGGAGCGTAAATCATTTAATAGTTTTGACGGACAGCCAAGAAAACACGTTTTAAAGAGTACGCGATTTCCCGTTAGATTGTATAGGTTGCATCATTGTTTACTTAATCAACAAATAGGCTGTCCAATCTCTCCCCTATGGGCAATATTGTGTTGATTGTAACAAAATACTTTTTTGTATAATTAATATCATTGTTATTTACATTGCAAATATATATTATATATATATATATATATATATATATATATATATATATATATATATATATTATATGATGTGTGTGTGTGTGTATATATACATATAAACATATGCATACGCTTTGTGCCGCTTCTGATTGTGTGTGTGTGTGTGTGTGTGTGTGTGTGTGTGTGTGAGAGAGAGAGAGAGAGAGAGAGAGAGAGAGAGAGAGAGAGAGAGAGAGAGAGAGAGAGGAGGTACAAAATAAATGAAGTGACACGTCATATATTGTTTTTATCGTAATGCATTTTGTTCTCCATAAGCTTACTTCTCAGTTACCTTTATTGCAGTGACACTTTAGTGTTGTAGCAAGTAAGAATTCAGCTGTAATCGGAGGAGAGAGAGAGAGAGAGAGAGAGAGAGAGAGAGAGAGAGAGAGAGAACTCATACTCCACTGCATCTTCCACATAACAGCTGTTGATATTGACGTAATCACATTTGCATGTTGTACACATATTGTAGCAGTTTCTGTCCTTGCAGATGTATGGAGTTAGATTAGATTGATGTCTTCAATTTGCCCCGTAGATTGTATCGTCATTGTTACGGCTATAATTGTTACTGTTGTAATGGTTATTGATATTAGACTTTGTAGTTGTATAGTTCATTACATTACTAAAAGTTATCATAATTGTTGATATTACTTTTAATGTCGTTGATGTGGATAATAATTATGTATTCAGTTATGTAAGGTGAGCTATCGGACTTCCGTTAAAGCATATTATTTTATGGTGAAGAATATGATAATGTGTTATTCTTTATAATTCATAATAAGTGTTTTATAGTTTGTGTCGCAGCCAGGAAAGGTTAATGTGTTTACCGTGTGCAGAAACGGCGCCTTAAATTTTGAGTAGGATGAAGCAAGTCTCTTGACATTTTTGGACGTTCGACGTTAAGAATTTAAGAACAATGTTATTTTCTATTGTTTGTATTCTTTCATTTTAATTTGTTGGCAGTTTTTATTTATGGAAGACTCTTCTGCATTTTGTCCAGGTGGATGAATAAACAATGAAATACAGTGTATATAATTTCGAAATTATTATCTGCTATATTCTTCGGTTCCTGTATTGTAAAATGGATAAGATATATCTCCAGAAGACATGACCGTTGACAAGTATATGCATCCATTTTGATACCACAGAAACGGAGAAGACGTGGGAGACTATGGTAAACCTAGATGAAGACTTTGCAGGCGAATGAAAAGAAGTGCAAGAAAAAGGGAAGACAGCTTAGCACAGGTTATACCTAGTTGTATATCCTAAGAAAAACCTTAGTGAAGATGGTGTTCAGAGAAACTTATAATACTATAACAGTCATGTTTCATTAGGAAAACAACCGAGACGATACCTGTCGCCAGTTCGTTGTTTGTCAGGAAAATTAAAATTGCCCATGTTTTTCAAATTATAAATAAATAGTGTCAACTGTGCTTTTTATCTTTATAGATAAATAATGTCAACTGTACTTTTTATCTTTTTATAGATAAAAAGTGTCAAGTGGGTATTTTATATTTTTATAGATATAATATTATAGTGTCAACTGGGCTTTTTATCTTTTTATAGATAAATAGTCTCAGCTGTGCTTTTTATCTTTTTATAGATAAATAGTGTCAACAGTTGTTTTTATCTTTTTATAGATAAATAGTGTCAACAGTTGTTTTTATCTTTTTATAGATAAATAGTGTCAACTGGGCATTTTATCTTTTTATAGATAAATAGTGTCAATTGTGGTTTTTATCTTTTTATAGATGAATAGCGCCAAATGTGCTTTTTATCTTTTTACAGATAAATAGTGTCATCAGTGGTTTTTATCTTTTTATTGATAAATAGTGTCAACAGTGATTTTTATAGATAAATAGTGTCGTGCTTTTTATCTTTTTATAGATATAGTGTCAACTGTGCTTTTGATCTTTTTATAGAGAAATATTGTTAACTGTGCTTTTTATCTTTTTATAGATAAGTAGTGTCAACTGTACATTTTTCTTTTTATAGATAAATAGTTTAGCATTTTATCATTTTATAGATAAAATAGTGTCAACTGTGCTTTTTGCCTTTTTATTGATAAACAGGGTCACCTGTGCTTTTTATCTTTTTATAGATCAATAGTGTCAACAGTGCTTCATTATTATTGTTGCTCTTGTTCAGCATCCATATGGAAAAAACTAAGAAGACCATTGATTTCTTAACCAACCTCCTGTTGCGTATGATCTCCATATTTGAAAAAGAGCAAGGCTGTTTTAAGTAATAAGGAGATAAGTAAAAGAATATATTTTTTTAACAAAATAGGAAAAATAAAGGAAGGGCAAGAATAGTGTACTGATAAACAAATCGGCAAAAGAATGCCTTATATCTGAGTAACTGTGAGTCGAGAAATAACACCGAAAGCCAAGGTATTTCCCAGAGGAATTTTAAAGTTACACGGATAAAACAATTGCAGTTGTAAAACTCCGACGCCTGACTTTCATCACTTTCGTATGCAGTGACCTAAATCGGTGAGCGACTGCCTGAATTACCCACTTGCACTGCGATTTGTGGATCAACAACGTAGTTAATTCGGCATTCAGTGCAACAAATTGTGCTGGTTTTCTTTTCGAAAGCGCTGTGGATTTTCTGTTATTCGTTTTTCCTCATTTATTTATTTATTTGTTTGTTAATTTTTTTTTGTATTTTTGCCGAGATTGGTCACGTTATGTCCCATGCAGTTATTATTATTATTATTATTATTATTATTATTATTATTATTATTATTATTATTATTATTATTATTATTATTGTTTTGGAATAAGACCCTCTTTTAAACAAATTCTGTTGAATAAAATGACAGAATTTAGGGAATTAATCTTTTACATTATCTTTTCTATTTTTCTTATTACTCGCTGAGCCAGAGAAGCGAGTAATAAGAAAAATAGGAAAGATAATATATAAGATTAATTCGCTGAATCCTGCCATTTTATTCAACAGTATTATTAGTATTATTATTATTTTAATATGAGAAAACAGAAAGAAAAGTACTTCATTATAATGGCAACACTAAAATACTGAAAATTTTATGAATTTGAGATAAAGTCTTAGGTATGTTCAACTGATGTACAGAATTAGTTATGAAAAATGTAAATGAGAGAGAGAGAGAGAGAGAGAGAGAGAGAGAGAGAGAGAGAGAGAGAGAGTTTTCATAGCTTCTGCGTTACCTATGAATCGTAGGTTTTCGGTAAAGTGCTTAATTGGTAACAATGAATTTAGCTGTTGGTATTGACTTACTTGCCAATAATGGTAATCGTTGGGTGCAGTCTAGCAGCGGTCTATGAAATTCTCTCTCTCTCTCTCTCTCTCTCTCTCTCTCTCTCTCTCTCTCTCTCTCTCTCTCAAATGGGAATATCTTTTGTGGGGTTCAGCCTCAGCTGTATCTGGGATTCAATGGATCTGGAAGCAGTTGTATAAAACTGCATGGTGAGGATATGTGATAATACTAAAAACTTACAAAGAATGGTGATTATGATAGTAATGCATATCTCACTTCGGCGTAATATAGTGAATATCTCGCATTCTCATACATAATTGGCGTTGTTTTAGCTTTTGACCTATATTCTTAATTGCTAAAATGCATTAACATTTGGAAATACACATTTATTAGTTATGTGCAAATTTTCAAGACGAACATTATGGACGGCTAAAGTGATATGGTTATCTGGTCGTTATAAATGTATTCGATTTTATTTTTATTTTTTTTATTTATTTTTTTATCTTATTTTTTTTGGCTTCGTACCCTTATGCTCGTTGAACAGATCCCTTGCCTTAGTTATGTTAGAGAGTTAAGCAACACGTACGTGTATTTTACATGTATACCTGAAAACTCTCTCTCTCTCTCTCTCTCTCTCTCTCTCTCTCTCTCTCTCTCTCTCTCTCTCTCTCTCCTAGTTCAGTTTATAGAGCAAATTTGCTTTTGCCAGACTACAGGTCCAGCTTTGGGTATTACAGACCTTTGCGTTGAGGCAGTGTTGCTTTGCCTCTGCCAATTTCCGTTCCCTTTTTCCTTTTCTTTCGCTTTTTTCTCCTTTACGGTTCTGTTTTTCTTTCCCTTTCAGAAAATAGAAACTTGCCTGTAGGTCTGTGACCCTTCGTTCATTCGGCCGATGAGAGGGGACCCCCTCTTTTTTATAACTTCTGATTTCCACTGTATGTTCTGTTTCTCTTTTTCGAGTTTTATTTCTTTTCTTTATTTTTTTTACTTCGACTTCGTTTGCCGAATTGCATCTCGTATTTTCATTTTGTATTTTTATATTTATATTTATCTCCATTATTTCTTACGTCTTTGTACTTTTTACTTCATTGCTTATATATAATATATATATATATAGATATATATATATATATTATAATATACTATATAGGTATTCTTCTCTCCTTCTTCTTCTTTTTCTTCTTTTGCGGTGTTCATTTTGTTAAACTTCATATTAGAAATTACCGAACCTATTTTATTTTTGCATTTACTTTTGTTTATATTCATACATATCAGGATTTTTTCCCGACTATATTTATTTCTTGTTCTTCTCATATTTTTTTTTTACCTGTTTTGCTTTCATTTTGGCAGCTTAATTTACTGTCTCGACATACATCGTTTTATTCTTTTTTTTCATTTATGATGGCATTAATTTCACATCTTTATGTTACGCATCTTAGTAGATCATTAGGGTTAAAAATATATATATATATTTTTATAAGGTCACCTTTAACGATTATGCGTAATATACAAGCAAATGCATTTACACTATGTCAGGTTCGTTAAGATAAAAAGCGAATGGTTTTAAAATTGCAGATCGGTGTTGTTACCTGTCTGGATAGTTTGTACACTGTTCATAGTCTTCATACTGGAAAAAAAGGAGGGTTAGACAACACAGGACATTTGGGTTTATTGAAACAGGCAATGTGTCAAATGAGAATTTGGCTTCTTCAAAGTACTGGCAAAAGTGTCACATGAGAATTTGGGATCGTCAAATCCCTGGCAATGTGTCAAATGAGAATTTGGATTCGTCAAGTCCCTGGCAATGTGTCAAATGAGAAGTTTGGTTCGCCAAGTCCATGGAAATGTGTCAAATGAGAATGTGGGTTTGTTAAGTCGCAGGCAAAGTATCAGATGAGAATTTGGGAGCGTCAATTCCCTGGCAATGTGTCAAATGAGAATGTGGGATCGTCAATTACCTGGGAATGTGTCAAATAAGAATTTGGATTCGTCAAGTCTCTGGCAATGTGCCAAATGATAAGTTGGGTTGTCAAGTCCATGGCAATGTGTCAAATGAGAATTTGGGATCGTCAATTCCCTGGCAATGTGACAAATGAGAATCTGGATTTCTCAATCCCCTGACAATGTGTCAAATGATAAGTTGGGTTTGTCAAGTCCATGGCAATATTTCAAATGAGAATTTGGGTTTGTCAAGTCCCTAGCAATGTGTCAAATGAGAATTTTGGTTCGTCAAGTCCCGGGCAAAGTGTCAGATGAGAATTTGGGCTCGTAAAGTCCCTTGAAACGAGTTGTAGTGTAAAATAAAGCAATAATAATAATAATAATAATAATAATAATAATAATTATTATTATTATTATTATTATTATTATTATTATTATTATTATTATTGTTATTTTTTTTTTTTTTTTTTTTTTTTTTTTTTTTGCTCTATCACAGTCCTCCAATTCGACTGGGTGGTATTTATAGTGTGGGGTTCCGGGTTGCATCCTGCCTCCTTAGGAGTCCATCACTCTTCTTACTATGTGTGCCGTTTCTAGGATCACACTCTTCTGCATGAGTCCTGGAGCTACTTCAGCCTCTAGTTTTTCTAGATTCCTTTTCAGGGATCTTGGGATCGTGCCTAGTGCTCCTATGATTATGGGTACGATTTCCACTGGCATATCCCATATCCTTCTTATTTCTATTTTCAGATCTTGATACTTATCCATTTTTTCCCTCTCTTTCTCTTCAACTCTGGTGTCCCATGGTATTGCGACATCAGTGAGTGATACTTTCTTCTTTGACTTTGTCAATCAACGTCACGTCTGGTCTGTTTGCACGTATCACCCTATCCGTTCTGATTACCATAGTCCCAGAGGATCTTTGCCTGATCGTTTTCTATCACTCCCTCAGGTTGGTGCTCGTACCACTTATTACTGCCAAGGTAGCTGATGTTTCTTGCACAGGCTCCAGTGGAGGGCTTTTGCCACTGAATCATGCCTCTTTTTGTACTGGTTCTGTGCAAGTGCCGGGCATTCACTTGCTATGTGGTTTATGGTTTCATTTTTCGTATTGCACTTCCTACATATGGGGAGAGATGTTATTTCCTATATCGTACTTTGAACATATCTGGTTCTTAGGGCCTGATCTTGTGCCGCTGTTATCATTCCTTCAGTTTCCTTCTTTAGCTCTCCCCTCTGTAGCCATTGCCAATTGTCATCGCTGGCTAGTTCTTTAGTCTGCCCTACATGTATTGTCCGTGCATTGGTTTGTTGTGCCAGTCCTCTGTTCTTTCTGTCTTTCTCCTGTCTCTGTATATTTCTGGGTCTTCGTCTACTTTTATTAGTCCTTCTTCCCATGCACTCTTTAGCCACTCGTCTTCACTGGTTTTTAGATATTGCCCCAGTGCTCTGTTTTCGATGTTAACGCAGTCCTCTATACTTAGTAGTCCTCTCCCTCCTTCCTTTCGTGTTATGTATAGTCTGTCCGTATTTGCTCTTGGGTGTAGTGCTTTGTGTATTGTCATATGTTTCCTGGTTTTCTGATCTATGCTGCGGAGTTCTGCCTTCGTCCATTCGACTATTCCTGCGCTGTATCTGATTACTGGCACTGCCCATGTGTTATGGCTTTTTATCATATTTCCGGCGTTGAGTTTTGACTTGAGTATCGCCTTGAGTCTCTGCATATATTCTTTCCTGATTGTGTCCTTCATCTCTTGGTATTTTATATCTCCTCCTTCCATTATTCCCAGGTATTTGTATGTATCCCGTCTCATCTATGTGTTTGATGTTGCTCCCATCTGGTAGCTTATCCCTTCAGTTCTCGTTACTTTGCCTTTTTGTATGTTGACTAAGGCGCATTTTCTATTCCAAACTCCATCCTGATGTCCCCAGATACAATTCTTACAGTCTGGATTAGGGTATCCATTTCCTTGATGCTCTTACCATACAGCTTGATGTCGTCCATGAACATCAGATGGTTGATTCTGTTGCCTCTTTTCTTGAGTTGGTACCCGGCCATCCATCTTCTGTAGTACTTTTGTCATGGGAATCATGGCTACTACGAAGAGTAGTGGGGACAGTGAGTCGCCCTGGAAGATCCCTCTCCTGATATTAACCTCTGCTAGTCTTATTCCAGAGCTTTGTAGTATTGTTATTTCCAGTTGCGCATTGTATTTTGAGGAAAGCTGATGGTATTTTCCTCTGCCCCATATATTTTCAGGCATTCTATTAGCCATGTGTGTGGTATCATGTCGAAGGCTTTCTTATAGTCTATCCATGCCATGCTTAGGTTGGTTTTCCTTCTCCTACTGTTCTTCATTACCATTTTGTCTATCAGGAGCTGGTCTTTTGTGCCCCTACACTTCATTCTGCAGCCTTTCTGTTGGTGGGGGTGGATGGTGTTTGTCTCCTCTAGGTAGTTGTATAGCCTTCACTGATGATACCTGTTAGTAACTTCCACATTATTGGTAGGCAGGTGATAGGCCTGTAGTTACTGGCTATATTTCCCTTACTCTTGTCTTTTTGTACTAAGGATGTTCTTCCTGTGGTCATCCATTTGGGTGCTTGGTGATTTGAGTACAATGCTGGAGTTGTTCTGCTATTCGTGGGTGTAGGGCCTTGAAGTTTTTGAGCCAGTATCCATGGACTTCATCGGACCTGGGGCTTTCCAGTTTGGCATTTTTTTCTTTAGTTGGTGTCTGACTGTGTCTGTCGTGATGTCTGTGAATCTTTGTTTATTCTCCCTGTTTCTTCTTCCTTGACTTCCTGGAGCCATGTTGCATGTTTGTTGTGTGATACCGGATTGCTCCATATGTTTTCCCAGAGTCTCTTACTTTGTTCGGCTTCAGGAATTTCTGGGTGGTTGTCTTCCCCTCTTAGTTGGCTGTATAGTCTTTTCTGGTTGGTTCCGAATAGTTTGTTCTGTTGGTATCCCTTATTCCTGTTCATGTACCGTTGGATCTTATGTGCTTTGGCCTTAAGCCTCTGTTTTACATCTTCTATGGTGCTGTTTAGTCCCCTCTCTGTAATTTGTATTTCTCGTTGAGTTCCTCCCTTGTTTTCTTGCTTCTTAGCCTTTTTTTCTGCCATCTCTTTCAGTTTACTCAAGTCAGATCTCATCACCATGATTTGCTTTTCCAGGCGCCTTTTCCAAGGAGGTTGCTGTTTTGGTTTCTGTTGGGTTGGTTGTGCTGGTGGTGTTGGTGTTCGAATCCCCATCAGTTCTGCTACTAATCTTGGTCCTGCATATGTAAAGTATTTGTTTCTGTGATACTGGTGGTGTGTATTATGCCCATTATTTCATTGACCTCACTTGTTTTCTCCCTTAATTTCTTGGTGTTGTAGGCTTTCATGGAGGGGATCTTTGTTCTCTCTGCATCTGGCTCCATCCATTGTCTGATCTTTTCTACCCATTCCGTCCTCTCTGTTACTTCGTCGGTGTTTCTTCGTGTGTCGTTGTTTGATACACCTCATCCTCCCTGTCGTCTTCTGTGGCATCGTCTCTCAGTTCGTCTTCGTGTAATTCGTTGTCGTGTGACATTTCCCTTTCCAGTTCTTCTCTTTCTGTTGGGGAGAGCCAGTTCTTTTTCTTTATGTTCCTTACTTGGTCTGCCAGCCTCTGCTCTGATTGGGGGGTGTTATTCCTCTCATTC
>NC_087202.1:76533692-76538692 GCF_015104395.2 Macrobrachium nipponense | reverse complement strand
TCCAAGATCACTGCCCCAGATGTTTTTTAGTAGTATTTTATATTTCCTTTCTCTCCCTGTTTGCTCTGATTTTTGGTACAACTTACCTGGTACGTAAATTTTGGGTTGCTGTTTATTTTTTTTTCGATGTTCGTGTATCTTTTTCCTGTTTCTCGTTTTCTATGTCACAGGCCACTGCAAAAGTCAACATTTTATTTTCTCTGATTTTCAGGAAACTTCGTAGAAAGATACCTTGAGGGTTGGGGACTATTTTCCACGTAAAGGTTATTATTTACTTTTACATCGTTTTTCAATACGTCACAGAAACTATAATAGTTAACTTTGTGGTTCCTATTGTTGTCATCGTCACGTTTGATAATATTTTTTTCAAATAACGACATGTGTATTTATGTAATAATGTATGACTTCAGCAAGGTTTTAATGAGTCAGTGCTTACAATTAATACTCGGAAGCACGTTTGCATTATGTCTTGTCATTGTCGCTTTGTGCTTTCGTTTTGTCAGAACAGAAACTTAGGATTGGTTTAGATATTTTAATATATATATATATATATATATATATATATATATATATATATATATATATATATATATATATATATATACATGTGTGTGTGCGTGTGTGCTTATATACTTATGTAATGTATGTGCAAGTTCATTTATTGTGTGAGATCACATTTAACAACATTTTGTTCTTTCATTTTACTTGTTTATTTGAACAGTACTAAAACATTACCTTTGAAAATAATAAGAATCGTAATATTCTTTCCAATCACTCATTCTTTCCTTCTCACTTCACATGCTTTTAAAAGACCTCGTGCCTTCTTATAATTTTGCCCAAAATCCAACAAAAGTAAAACTAAACAAATCAGACAATAACGAAGGGCAAATGGAAAAACAATCTCCCTTTGGAAAAATATTGACGGTCATCGAATTATATGTATTTTTCTTGTGTTTTTAAGAGACAATAAGATCCGTCAATGCCATGTCGTCCTGTTCCATGACGAGACAAGACACTTTGTCAATTTCAGCTGAGATTTCTGTTCACATTGCTACCGAACCCTTCAGAAAGCGCTGATATCGGCCACATTGGAGTTCTTGTAAGTTGCTGGACGATGTTAGAAACTGTTTTTTTTTCAGTATTAACTTCCTTATTTTCCATTTGATCTGGTGAATCATCCTGGAGTCTTCATTGCCTTAAATTGGGGTAGTTGGTCTTGACAGCTCTTATTCCCCTAAGGCGTTTCTACTGAACAGTGACTGTTACAAAGAACATCAGACAGATGGTGGTGTTTTTGACTGTTTAACAGAGTGTGTATTATTTACAAAATTATTACTTAAGTTTTCCTCAAGCTATTGGTTCCCCGTTCATTTTTAGAAAGACTGCTCATTGGTTTCTCCATGAAGCACCCATAAAACTAATTTTTTCTTATTTTTTTGGTTGGTGAGGGTTGGCGGTTGGATGTTAACCTTCATTGAAATAGTATTTTTAAACACCTTTTTTTTCCATTTTAGTAAATTAAGAAATAATGTAATAGCACGTAAAACGTACCATTCAATAGAAGAAATTTGCGTCCTCTAAATCATTATGTCGTTCAATATTGATTGCTGCTCTCTTTTTCTTTTGACATTACTTCACGTTTTAAAAATGAAAAAAAATGTTTTTGGAAAATAAATAAATACCGCGATATCCTCCCCACCGTACAAACTTTCTTTCATTCTCATCTCTTAGACGCTTGAAAGAATTTTTGGACTCCAGACCGAGTTGTGGTTTTACCAAAGCCTCAAGAAAATCAAGAAGAAAGTGTTTCAGATAATAATAGAGAAATTGGAAAAAAAATAAGTTTTAAAGTTAAAAAATGATGCTGTGAAAATTCTATTTTGCTTACATGGTTTTAAGAATGAACCCATTTTATTTTTCGGTAAAACTGTCAAGCAGAGATAGAGTGGTATTTACTGATGAAGACATTTCCGCTGGTCCTTTACGATATAAAGCTTTCCTGTTATTTAATGGTAGGATAATATATAATAAACCTTCAGAATGCCAAAATTGGTGTATGTACCGTACCCCTGTTTCTTTTACTGACTCAGTTCGGCTTTTTCCAGTGGTTCTTAGGGTAATTACCATAGTTTATTGTAATATATTTTGTATACAGTAGTATAAGCCATCCATTAACATTGCATAAAAATTTACTAAAACGAGTTTTTTTTTTTTTTAGTTTATTCATTGTACATACATGAAAAGAAAATATTTTACCTGCTGAATATTTCTGAATTTCTGAGTAATGTAATCTCTGAGAGAGAGAGAGAGAGAGAGAGAGAGAGAGAGAGAGAGAGAGAGAGAGAGAGAGAGACTGTATGCTGCTTCAGTCACTTTTGTTGTGAGTTGACAGTGTTAATTAGTTTTTATTATTTTATATTTTACAATTTTTCCAGTATTAACTATTTTCCCAGTATTGTTCAGGGACTTACATATCCAAATGATGCTCTATTTTTGCTCCACAAACATTTCTGCCCGGGAATTTTTTTATATAAAATATTTATAATTATAACGTTAACATTGATTCGGTGATTAATGTCCGTTTCTCGCATGAAATTTTATCGATTGCTATTCTGTTAGATTATTTCCCCCGTTTCTCACTTTCTTAAACCAAGGACTTGCATTTTTACTTTCTATGCCATTTGTAAAACTTCATCCTTTTACGACACGAATTTGCTTTTGAAAAATAGGAAACGAAGACCTGTCTTCCAGGTGTAAAGCGAGTGGAGGATTCCAGAAGTGAATCTTTTTGAACATTTTTTTCTTCCTTTATGTCTTTCCATCACTTTCCCCGACTTTCTTTCCATAACGGAAGGAAACGATGCAATTATTATGCACAGCGTTGAGTAAGGAATTGTTTATAAATATGAGAGAAAGCGAATGGAATCATGAAGTATTATACAGGAGACAGTACACACTCTGACACATTTATATACATATATATATATATATATGTGTGTGTGTGTGTATGTATATAGATTTTTATATATAATATATTAAGTATATATTTTTATATATTATATATATATTTATATATAGATTATATGTAAACATATATTATTATAATATAATATATAATATATAATATATATATTATTTATATATAAGATGTATGTTTACTTTCTCATGTATACTTGTGTGCCTGTGTGGTCAAGCGTGCCTGGGTCCTTGAGAACAGGTTGTGATCAGAACAGACCAGTATACTAGAGAAATTAAAATCCAGGGATAGAAAACAGGCGTCTATAAAATTACTCATGAATGAATAAACAATGGCAATAGTCGCGGAATGTCTCGATTGGTTGGGGCGAGTGGCGAGAGGAGTCATTTCTATCAGATAGTCCACAGACAAACAGAGAGAGAGAGGAGAGAGAGAGAGAGAGAGAGAGAGACTGACATTTGAAAAATGAGTGTAGGAGCGTTTCATTTTTCTACGTGCCTCGACAGTCTTTGTATAGATATTTTTCGTTCGCCAACGACGGGGGGACGAGATGAGCATAGGAAGGGAGCCTTTGTTTTTGGAATTAAAGACAGTGAAAAGTCTTCTTAAAAAAAAGAAAGAAAAAAAACAAGAATCGTGTATTTTCTAACAATAGATAGAATGACAAGTATCTGGAACGAAACAGATTTTAGTCTTTGCTAGCTAGGTAATGAAAAGCAGAAATGTCTCGGTATTTTAAAGATTATCTATTAAACAGTTCCTGTAGGACTGGTTTGTATTCAACAGTGTTCAGTAGATGATGATTAAATCCGTTTATATACAAATTTTTTTCATTGAATTATTGATAGATTTTATATTGTTTTCTGTGAATGTCTTTCATCTGAGAATCAAATCTTAGTTATTTGCTATTATAAGCTAAACCTTTTCCTGCTTCGTATAAAGCGGATGACCTGGTCGTCATGTTTTTAGACACTCACTGCTACTGACGTGATTGTTACAACTTAAAAAAAAACTATTATTTCTTTTTAAACTTTATTATGGCACTTTATCGAGCAACTAAGTAAGTCTAAGGAGTATGGTACGAAAGTAATCCTGACGTTGGTTGTTGACAGAGCTGACAGCTGACAGAGAGAGAGAGTCCTCTGAGACTCTTCATTATACTTGGATGAGCTCAGGAGCAGTTGGCTATTGATTTTAATTTTTTTATTTTTTATTTTTTTCCTGTTTTGCAGAAAGTGTCCCAGAATATATTTGGTAAAATGTCCATGAAGTGTTTCATCTAGCGAAATTGGAGCTCATTCCTTGTTCCTCAACAAACATTAATCTTACTGATGCAAAAAAAAAAGCAACTCGTTTTTTAAATAAACTGACAAACTACAGTTGAAAAAGTATACCTTGTGTAACAGATTGTTACACAAGGTGATTTTTATTGCGAAAAAAAACTGAATGAGAGAGAGAGAGAGAGAGAGAGAGAGAGAGAGAGAGAGAGAGAGAGAGAGAGAGAGAGAGAGAGAGACTTGACTTTCCATACAGCTGAAATACATGACACCAATATTTACAAGACTGTCTACTTATTTTGCCAAATTTTAACAACCCTGGAAGGGTTTCCGAAAATGTTTTTAGGTCGTGGGAATGATTTACAAGTAAATGCAACCCTGATGGATCGTGCAAGCACTTTCTACACCAAGTGGATTGTGATTTTGTATCCAGAATTACCAGAGATTAACAACAGAAAAATAAGGGTTTAGCAGTTGATCCTCGGTTATGGTACCTTCATATTCTTTTTATTTTTTCCCATATTAATATTGGAGGTGTGAGGGGAGAAATTTATATATATATATATATATATATATATATATATATATATATATATATATATATATATATATTTATATATATGACATTGTCAAGGAGTTAATGAAGTACAATTGGAGAGAAAGGTCTCAGGTAACAAACAAGATCAAGAATACCAGATGGTTAATTGTCAAAAGGGTAAAAATTAAAAGAGATAATCCAGGATTAT
>NC_087202.1:76526192-76528692 GCF_015104395.2 Macrobrachium nipponense | reverse complement strand
TCCTAACTCTTCAGCTATTTTCAGCGAATAGATGGAGTTCTTTATTCTTTTGTTTTGAGATATTCCTACGCCCTTTTTTCTTACGTATTTATATTGTTTTGTTTTTTTAATCAATGTATTTTATATATTTTTGTATACTTATATATATTTTTAGAATGTCTTTTTGCGGGTACACATAGGACTCCTCTTCCCTTTTTCACTGTTAAATGCTGCTGGACAAATTCCTGGATTTTTATATTCTACCTTAAAAAATTTCTGTACATTAGAAACAATCATCATTATGATTTTATCTATCAATAGTTTCTTGGTTACCGGTTTAAGTTTTACTTCTTTTTTTTCTTTAAGCATAAAGTAGGTACACCAACGTGGTTTGGTGGTGGGTGGAATCTCTTCTCTTTCTGAATGGGTTACAAATCATTAAGGTCCAATAGTGATTCAGCATCAGGAGGTATGTGTTGGTATGTACATCATATGTATATATAAATATATATATGTATATATATATATATACATATATATATATATATATATATATATATATATATATATATATATATATATATATATATATAAAAGGTATAGCTTATACCTTAATTTATGCATTTATCACGTTCCCAACTTTCGGGATTCACTTATACACACACACACAAACACACACACACACACGCACACACACACACACACACACACACACACATATATATATATATATATATATATATATATGTGTGTGTGTGTGTGTGTGTGTGTGTGTGTGTTTATGTGTGTGTGTGTGTGCGTGTCTGTGTGTGTGTAAGAAAGAGAGTTTGGCATTCAAAATTAAATGTTTGAGCAAGAAATAATTATATTGCAAACAATAGTAGACTGAAGCATACTCTTAGAATTTTTGCTTGGTTCAGAATCGAGGGGATATTCGCTATTAGAAAATCTTAGCAGTATTTGCAAGTCACTTCTTTCTTTCTCCCACACTGCTAGGAGCGGATGATCCCTCATCGCTATCCCTTATCCAGACAGTGATGAAAAGATTTTGTTGGACAGAGAATGCGATAACTTTATATATATGTATATGTATATATATATATATATATATATATATATATATATATATGTATGTATATATATACATATATGTATGTATACATACATACATACATATGTATTAACTGTAACTCTACTTATATATATATATATATATATATATATATATATATATATATATATATATATATATATATACAGTTATTAACTTTGTTTCGAAGCACATGTTTTTGCAAACATTTATGGTAGGTTTGAACATGTAATTCCTAAGACCTCAAGAATTACTGTATAAATAAGCAGAAATGAAGCTTATCGGTAAACCGTTATATATCTCATAGGTTTCTGTGTAATCCTGAGATTATTTAACCAACCTCCTCTTGATGGATGATTTAGTCGTCGGCAGCTGGCGGCTTGTTTAAAGGGAGTCATGACTGTCACAATCCATTAGCAGTTAAAAAGAAAAGAAAAAAGGATGTTCCATAGAGGTATATACTAGATGCCTCAAGGCTCTCAATCGGCCAGTATCGTTTGAGAAGAATGATCGATCTCGTTTTATTACCTTCGTTTTATTACCACTCCTTTATAAGGGTCTGTTTTGCGTTGATGATGATGTATACACGTGTATATATTGTTTTGCGTTGATGATGAAGATATATACTCGCGTGAATATATATGTATATATATATATATATATATATATATATATATATAATATATATATATATATATATATATAAAATCTCAAAAACTCACCGTAGCATTATTTTGAAAATATCGAAGTAATGAAAGTCCACACTTATGTAAGATGTATATTAAAAAATTTTAATATGACGGGAGCTTTCGTTTACTTGATCAGTAGACCTCATCGGCCGTACTGATAATAAAGTCTAGTGATCAAGTAGGCGAAAGGTCCTTTACAGCTAGAATAGAAGAAGTTAAGGATCTTGACTACTGGGAAAGACTACAATCCTTAAAATTATATAGTCTAGAAAGGAGAAGAGAAGGCTACATGATAATTCAGGCATGGAAACAGAAAAAAGGAATTGCCGAAAACATCATGGAGCCAAAACATATCAGAAAGAGCAAGCAGAGGTAGATTAATAGTGCCCAAAACTATACCAGGAAAAATAAGGAAAGCACAAGCATCGACAATGCAGCGTCTATTCAATGCGTTGCCAGCTCATCTGAGGAATATATCAGGAGTGAGCGTAGATGTGTTTAAGAATATGGTCGGTAAATATCTAAGCTGCATCCCAGACCATCCAAGATTGGATGATGCAAAATATACCGGAAGATGGACTAGCAACTCTCTGGTAGACATTAGAGGTGCCTCACACTGAGGGACCTGGGGCAACACGAACAAGATGTAAGGTCTGTAAGGTCTCTCTCTCTCTCTCTCTCTCTCTCTCTCTCTTCTTTCTCCTCTCTCTCTCGCTCTCTCTCTCTCTCTCTCTCTCTCTCT
>NC_087202.1:76481192-76521192 GCF_015104395.2 Macrobrachium nipponense | reverse complement strand
TGTTGCACATATTTGTGATTTCGCTTTGCAACTGTCTCTGGATAAGAATTGGATGCTGCGTCTACCTGTGGCTTTTTTTTTTTTTTTTTAGTAACTACTTACAGATTCTCGGGCATTCCACTGAGGTATGAGAGATGTGTATTTCTGGTGATAGAAGTTCACTCTCGACGTGGCTCGGAAGTCACGTAAAGCCGTTGGTCCTGTTGCTGAATAACCACTGGTTCCATGCAACGTAAAAACACCATACAAACAGACAATAAATACTTACAAATTTAATATTCCGCTGTTTTGTGTTCAACTAAATAATTTCGTTTATGATTGCTAGATGTATCCAGACACGAGTTTTTCTTGTATTATTTATGTTTTTTTTCGCTCAATGTCTCCATTAACAGACAACTTCGTCTTTATTGTTGCAACAATGCAACATTTTTCTGCCTGCTGGATTCTTGAAGGACTCATAATTGCTAGTGTTTTATTTTAATAGTTACTGAATATCTGAATATTTCCTGTTAGATTTGCTATTTGCTCGTCGTTATACAATTCCCGAGATGAATTTACGATGTAGCGCATTTGTTTGTGTTATTTTTGTAGGCATGCAGTAAAAAAAAAAATTCCCATTACTTGGGTTTAGTTCATATTGTTGATAAATATCGCTGAACATGAAAATATCGTTAAGTGGAATATTTACCAGGAGGGTTGTCGCTTATCGATTCTTTAAAAAAAACAACAACTATGGCTTATTGTACTTACTTCTCACTCTCAGTTTTAATTTTGATCTCTGTTTCATAAAGTTATTTCGTGTGTATCTCCTTCCAAACTGTTAGTTACTACCCGGCATGAATATTTGCTGTATGTAGTTTCTTGTCAGGGTTGGTTATTTTTTCTTTTGATAAAAAAAAAAAAATGTTATTTACTTGACTTTTTTTAATTTGTTTTATTTTTCATTTATTATTTTTTAATCTGTTAGGCGTTTTTTCAGTCCTTTTTTTCCTGAAAATGTATTTTATGACAGAATTAGTTTTGATTTATCTTTTAGGTTTCCAGTTCTGGCCTAAAGTATGTACTTGTATTTTTTTATATCAAAATAAATAGATACAGCACAGTTATGCTTAAGTTTTGATTAACCTCCAAACCATGTTTTTCAATTTGTTTGCTTTCAAATAAAAAATATAAAAAAAATCGAAAAAAAATTTTTAATGAAAAAAATCAATGATTCAATCACTTGATTAAATCAGTTTGATTTAATTATTACCAACCCTGCTGCTTTCTAAGGTCTTTGTTATCATATTTACCAAATTATTCACAGATTCCTTTGATTTACATTTTTTGTGTTTAATTGACCATGACATGGCGAATAATCATATTTAGAAATTATATTTATATATATATGCTGATCAACAAAGAACTTTTACATCTGGTTTTATAGATAAACAATTATATATGTATTCCTAATGATGAAGGAAAATATTTTCCTTAATATTTTTTAGATATATTTATATATTAAAATGTATTGCTTCTTAATTATCCTGTTTCATTTGTTGATAATTTTGTATGCAAACATTTACCGAAGTGGTGTTAGTTTTAATTGTATTTAGAGCTTTGTAAGCTTATAAGCTCATGGAAGGGCTGCCCAATACCCATATCCACCTCCCTCCCTCACCCCCCCTTCTTCCAAAAAAAAGAAAATGGGAAATGAAAGCCATTCATTGTTTGGGTAAACGGAAGAAGAAAAAAAGAAATACACTCTGGGCACTACTGTGTAATCATCTGTGAGAAAAACATTATTTTTATTAAGATTCAAAGACTCCGTTCTATCTACGTTTCTTAGGACCCGTCTGCTATAGGAGATTCACATCAACCTTGCATTTGATGTCTAGGCCCGTCCCTTACGACGCTCCTGATTGGCTGTTGATAACCCAATCACAGGGACAAGAAACTCTTAGCCTCTCGAGAGAGTTCACATATGCAGGATGTATGTGCCACCTCTCCTGAGGGATACGTCTTTCAAAAGTTCCCTCAGGAGAAGTGGAACATACATCCTGCTGCCTTTGTGAACTCTCGATGGAAACTGAGAGTTTCCAGGCCTGTGGTTGGCTTATCAACAGCCAATCAGGAGCGTCGTAAGGGACTGATCTAGACATCAGATGCACGGTTGATGTGAATCTACTGTAGAAGTTTTTTTTATTTTTTTTTTCTGCCATTAAAATGTGGAATGGTTTGCTTAGGGGCAGTTGTGTTGTCTTCTGATCTGTCAATGTTTAAGCGAGAAGCAAACTGATTCCTGTTTTTTCTGATGACGTTGTTTGAATTGAAGTGTATCGTCTTTATTTTCCACTCCCTATTCAGTTATTCTTTGGAGCTCTCTTGGGTTCGTAGTCTAATTGACTCTTTCTATAAAGGTTTTCAGCTGAAGATTTTAGAGGTAAAGTTAAGTTTCTTTTGTTTATTTATTCATAACTACACTGTGTGTGTGTGGAGGTAATTTTGATAACGTCGTATCCTTATTCTTACCTATATCTTGACATTAAGCGAAATAACTCCAACAACTTCAAATAGCGGGCATTCAAATTTAGGACACAAGAGGAAGTTAAATTGCCACTGCAACGCCTATGCCCTTAATTCCACCCCCATATATATGCCAAATATATATATATATATATATATATATATACTATATATATATATATGTATATATATATATGTGTGTGTGTGTGTGTGTGTGTGTGTGTGTGTGTGTGTGTGTGTGGGGTCCAACGAAAGCCATTTTTTAAATCAGTAAATTTTAAAATTGTTCGAATGGACATAGTTGACATTTTTATTTTGTATTATTATTATTTTATTTGTATTTATTTATTTATTTATTTATTTATTTATTTGTCTTTCACAGTCATCCTATTAGACTTGGCGGTTTTATAGTGTGGGGTTCCCGATTGCATCCTGTAAATATGGAGAGAAGAGGTTTTGGTGGAGGATGATGCCTTTGATAGAAGGCAGTGGAGGAGAAGGCGCATCAGGCAACCGACCCCTTAATGTAGGAATAACGGTGGGAAAGAAGTTCCGGGTTGCAACCTTACTCATTAGGAGTCCATCACTTTTCTTATATGTTCGCCGTTTCTAGGATCATACTCTTATTCATGAGTCCTGGAGCTACTTCAGCATCTAGTTTTTCCCGGCTCCTTTTCAGGGATCCTGGGATCGTGCCTGGTGTCCCTGTGTTTATGGGTACAATTTCCACTGGCATATCCCATATCCATCCTTCTTATTTTTATTTTCAAGTCTTGATATTTATCCATATGTTCTCTTTCTTTCTCGTCTGCTCCGGTGTCCCATTGTATTGCTACATCGATGAATAATACTTTCTTGTTGGTTTCTTGTTCCATAACGCCATTTGCTTTACCCTTAACTCGTTATTCATTTGTTATTGTTATTGTTATTATTCTTGATTATTATTATTATTAGGAGTAGCAGGTAGTAAGTAGAAACAAACTAGTAGTAGTAGATAGTAGAGTAGTAGTCGTTAGTAGTAGTAGTAAGTAGTAGCTATTCAGTACAGCCAAATAAAGGTTTTTGTTTATTATTATTATTATTATTATTATTATTATTATTATTGAAGAAACAAATCTACAGTTATGTAAATGTACATATATTTAAATTTAAAACTTTAATGATAGCTTTCGGAAATCTGTTCGGTTCCCCTCTTCAGTCATTGAAAAGGGCAGCGAAAACTATCCTTAGAATTTAAAATTTAAATATGTTTATATTTACATAACTGTGGATTTGTTTTCTCCATTTGAAGATTCGTGCTGCTATGAGTATTTTTTAATTATTATTATTATTATTATTATTATTATTATTATTATTATTATTATTATTATTATTATTATTATTATTATTATTATTATTATTATTATTATTATTATTATTATTATACAGAGTAGTAGTAGTGGTGGTGGTAATAGTAGTAGTATAAGGGTCTTTTATCCAGCGCGGTTGAGGAGGTGCAGACATTGTCATTTGTAAAGAGTGCGGACTTACTTGAAAGCTCCTCTACTTTGCTGGTATTATTTGATGTTCCTTTGTGTCATGAAAGTCGGGAGATAAGAGGAAAAATGATTTTCAGTGGAAGCTCTTATCTCTTTTTCTCTTTTCATGGAAAGGAGGCATTTAATTTCCGGCGACTTTTTTGCATCTTGATTTTAAAGTGGAACGGCTGGTGTTGGTCGCAGTATTCTAAGTACTACTACTACTACTAGTAGTAGTAGTAGTAGTAGTAGTATCATGTATCATCGTAATCCCCGTCATCACATTTATTTGTCCCTTAGCCTCGCATTAGTTGGTTTAGTTCGTAACTGCTTTTATTGATTGAATTCATACTTTTTGGAGGTAATATTTGTTGCTACTACTTCGGTGGTAGAGCGCAGGCACACCCTGGTCATTGCTGCCCTGGGACACATGGCAGGGAAGTGTTTTAGGTAGGTTTGTGGCAGGAAGTGTGCCTTGCGTAAGTGGGTGATCTCTTTTTTTTTTTTTTTTTTTTTTTCGTCCAAGACAAATCTTTTTTGTTAACTCTTGTAGAAGGCCGAGAAATAGGACACAAGCATTTTCGCTCCCCCCAGATTAGGGGTGTCGCCCTTTGCACTGAGCTCGTGATTTTTAGCGTCTTGATTTGGGTAAAGTCGTTTGCCAAAGCCCTTCTACACCCCTAGCTAAGGTCAACCACACTGGGCCAGCTGCCAGATACATAATATGTTGCCTTTTTCAGCAGAGGCCCGGTGGCCATTAACGTAACATTGCCACATCTCACACGGGTCCTGCCATTTTAGGACCGAATGCACAACCACTCTATCAAAAGCATGATATATATATTATATATATACATATATATATATATATATATATATATATATATATATATATATCGAGCTACAATGTCCTTTAATATCTAATTCGCTCTACCTCGGAATTAATATATTTTCATATATGCTTAACCGAAGGGGAATTTTTTTCTCGATAATAGATTTGCCTGGACCAGGGCGCGAACCTATGGATCCTTTCAAACCCAGGAACGTCAGTGAAGCTTTACCTACTACACCACCGCGAGAGGTGGTGTAGTAGGTAAAGCTTCACTGACGTTCCTGGGTTTGAAAGGATCCATAGGTTCGCGCCCTGGTCCAGGCAAATCTATTATCGAGAAAAAAATTCCCCTTCGGTTAAGCATATATGAAAATATATTAATTCCGAGGTAGAGCGAATTAGATATTAAAGGACATTGTAGCTCGATATATGTATATGAATCACGGAAATGTGATATGACTTATATATATATATATATATATATATATATATATATATATATATATATATATATATATATATTAATAATTTATTGCCATGATTGCGCATGAAGCTTTACATTGCTACATGTACTGGCGTTTCTTTCAGTTAGTAATGTTTTATTAACTTAGTAAATTCCATGACTATGAGTTTTAGATATAAGCCTTGCTGCACTTTTTATTTATTTTTATTTTTTTCTTAATTGGCGATTTACCTTTCCGCAGTTTTCCAAATAAAGCCACATTTTTTAAAGAAAATAAACCGGTGTAAGTAAGCGTTTGGATATTACCTTGGAGGTCTCAGTACATTAAAAAAAGAGCACCTCTAGACCACCTGGAATTGACTAAGGCAGAACAAATATTCAGGGGTCCCGAACAGCTGCTCGTACGTTCGTTGGTTGCGCAGAGGAAGGAACTTGACAAGAGGATGTGGAGGAGGAAGGGAGTTGAGAGGGGAGACGAGAGAGAGAGAGATAGAGAGAGAGAGAGAGAGAGGGGGGGGGGTGGGGCGATAATGAAGGGTAGAGAAGACGCAATGTCATGTCAAACTGCAGGATGCAGAATATATATATATATATATATATATATATATATATATGTATATATATATATATATATACATATATATGTGATAACGAGGAGCGTCGCCCCCCCCCGCTATTTTCATATTTGGTATGCGTTTAGCCATTGCGGAAGGCGAACTGGTAACACTCAGTCCCTCCCCTCTCTCGCTCTTCTCTCTCTTCCTCTCTCCTCCTCGTCTCTCTCTCTCTCTCTCTCTCAAGGCAAGGTCACTGGCATAGCTTCTCTCTCTCTCTCTCTCTCTCTCTCTTTCTCTCTCCATTATCTAAGGTCACCAAATCAGGGTCGGAGCTACAAAAATAGACAATTATTCAAAGTAAAGTACTAATTGAATGATTCGGGTTCTTACAGGGTAATTAATGGAATGGTAATTCACAGATCAATTAACTCAGATAGCCCCCGGTATTTTAATAGTCTTAATCAGTAATTAGTCACACCAATTATCTCTTCTCCAAAATGTTATAGTTCCCTCCACACAGGACACTTAGTCCCCTCACTAGGACACTTGGTCCCCTCACTAGATCCGCCTGTTTAAAGACAGGAGAACACACTCGTGAGCACACACAATTGTAAAGACAAAGTCAAAAGATTATATGAAATAGAACATCTTTACAAAATGTCTATAACAGAGTAAGCCATATCTTTGGCTAAATCACATAGACTTACCCATTACAGCTTGGAAAATCACACACTTTCACAAATATAACTTTCGCAGATCTATCCCGGCATCTTGCCTTTTCTCCCGTAGCTGTCTCCCTCGTTCTTGGCTAGACCATGCCATTTAGAATGGTCATAGTTCGTACATGTACACATGAATTCACACTCTTCAGAAACTGGTCGCAGCCAGTTTTCAAAGGCACCTTGAACAATAGCCTCTCGAACTCACATACCCACAGAACGAACATTGACCTGCTAAGTAAGCATCTTAGTGTCACACCATCCCAGAAAAGAGATATCAGCTTTCTTAGGTTGTCGCCCGGACTCCGTCTCCATGGGAAGTTAAAAATGATAAGTCTGCCCATTCCTCCTTTCAACATATATATATATATATATATATATATATATATATATATATATATATATATATATATATATATACACACACATATATATATACATAGAAGGCAGAGATGTAGTTGAGTTTAATAGAAGAAAAAATTGACAAACTGGAATAATATTCAAATGTCAGTAGATCTTAAACTTAAGATTCGCATGGTTTGCTAACCAAGTTGGTACGGAAAAAAATCAGTTTCCCAATCAACCATGCTAATGATAAGCAGGACTTGAGCAGTACGGGCTAAAAAGATCAGTCATTGATATTATATTAAAATGTTTTATGAAAATATATTAAAATGTTTTATGAAAAATAATTTCTGCAACCTTCTTTCATTAGAATTGGTAAGCAATGGATATATGGTTACATGATAATAAACACCTGTCTTTTATTTTTAATTTACGCTGGGTATATTTTTAAAATGATGATTTCAAAATATGTGGAAGCTAAGAAATTTTCATCTTTTCATATTGAGAGGTTCTTTTCGCGCATCTTTCCAAGAAACTTTATCATGTCTGTGCAAAGATTATTTATCTAACTGATCGTTTCTTTATCGAAATTAATTATGGAGATCTTGGCAAAACATATTACATTTAAATTAGAATGATTACGCTTCATCCCCACTTCTTTAACACACTTATATATCCGGATATTTCATCTGGAAGAGGCTCCTGAGAAATTGTGTATACGATGTTGGCTTTTCCACCTCCTCCTCCTCCTCCTCCAGCCCTGACATTCTGCAAACAAATCATGCCTGGAATTTATGGTCTGTTGTTGTAGTGCGCTCGTGGGATTTTATCTCGGCGTGGCCTGCATAAATTATATAGTTTTCGTACTGACACTGCCTTCAATGAATGACATGTACACCGAAACATTTTTTGCCTCGAAATTTTTTATTTGTATTTTTATGTCGTCATTTTTTTTTTTTTTTTTTGAGAGGGGTTGGGTGGTACAGTGAATGCAGTCTACGAATGATTTAAATACGAACGCTGCGTTCAGCTCTTTAGCTTTCAGTATTCTTATATATTCTTGTAAATATTTCGTATTGCAAACCGAAGAGAAAATAAATGAAGGAACTCTCCATACAGTTTGGACTTGGAACCATTCGTTTATTTATTTATTTATTTATTTATTTATTTATTTATTTATTTATTTATTTATTTATTTATTTTGGCCTTTATATTCGTATGGTTCCTAAAATGGTAAGCAATAATGAATGACCTTCGACCCTTTAAGAGATGTTTTACCCCTTTGTTCTTAAGGCCTAACACCCCCCCCTCCCACCAATCCTACCCCCTCCATCCTTGCATTAGTTCTTCTTGCCACGGTACTGGGTCGACCATTCCAGTGCTCTCTGCATTCCAAGTGAGATATGCAAAATGATAGCCGTACGTTTTGTTTTATTTAATGCACGGGACAGCATTGAGCACATACGTACACGCCGAAATAAAAGCACAAGAAAGTAAAGAAAAGTCTTATTTTTCTGCTGAAAAGAGTCAGAATAAACTGAAAAGGAAAATTCAGTGGATGAAATATGGTTCTCTGTCCAAATATCGAATCTAGATAGAACTTTTCAGACAATTTTCTCTATTGATCACCTTGAATTATTAATATTATTATTATTCTGTTAGGTCAAATGGTAGAATTAAACGAATTGATTTTATTTATTATTTTCGCTATTTTTCTTATCATCCGCTTCTCTGGTTCAGCGATGCTTCTTAGTAACTGGCCAATATTCATATTGGGAAATTCTGAAAAATGCTGAAGAGGATGTTTTATTCAGAAACAGGATCCTGGTGTCAATTATCTGGTATAGTAGTATTAACAATATACTGGTAAACAGGGATCTTAGTTACAGGTCAAACAGGGGTCGTCATTAGTGCTGGTATTATTTTGTGAGCGTAGGTCAAATCCGGGCTGGGGTCGTCTCTGGTATACAGCTGGTGTTGGTGCTGGTATAGCTTGTGTTATCGTGACGTTTCGACCTCCTCGTAGGTCATCTTCCTGACAAGTCAGTAGTGGGACTAAAGCAAGAGTATTTGTGGCTTAAACCTAAAGCTGAATTCTCGTTGGTTGAGCGGGTTTCAGGAGAAGTCGGGCATCCCACACTGATGATTGCGGTGATTCAGCAATACGAGAGCTGTAGTCATCTATCCAGGGATGGATGTCAGATGTTGGGGATGGATGTCAGAAGTCCTGCCTGCAGCGGGAGTCCTGTCATCCTGTGGAAGCTCCTGATTATTTGGCACTGCTCTGTTGGTGAGTTGCTCACTGCTCACAGGAGGAGCAGTGTGAGAGGGCCTTGCGAGGCACTCGCTCTCTGTATTCATGCACATTCCCTGGTTCATCAGCTTCGTGTACTTCATGCTGAATTGGGTATCTTACTGTTTGACAAGGATGTCAAGGAAGGGGAGATGGCAGTCTTGGCAGTGCTCATATCATACATGTGAGGCAGCTGTAGTCAAGGAATGCACGATGCAGCTGCTGTATCTCATCCTTGGAGTTGGTGCAGAGAAGGTGTCGTTTATGTAACACTTGTACATCCTCAGTTTGCTGGAATTCTGGAAGACCCTATTTCCATTGGTGCCCATGTAGAAATTGGCAAAAAGGACCCCAAGGAGAGATCCCATTGCCACCCTGTCGATCTGGGTGTACATGTGGCTTTGTTGGTTAGAGAAGGGGGCCTTCTTGTTACAGATTTCCAGCATGGCTCGAAGAGCATGCTCAGCGATGTTTAAAGATGGAGTGTCAAGAGCCCTGTAAACACTGTCCAAAATCATCTGTATGGTCTCATCGACGGATGCATTTGCCACGCCCTTCAAGTTCTGCTGGAAATGTGCACCAAGAAGACCCCCTTCTCCGATCACTGCAGCAACTTGTACAACCAGATCGACAGGGCGGCAATATGATCTCCCCTTGGAGTCCTCTTTACCAATTTCTACATGAGCACTATCAAACAAATGGTCTTCTAGAGTTCCAGCAAACTGAGGATGTATGTGCACCTCATCAACAACACCTTTGTCTGCGCCAACTTCCAGGACAAGATAGCGCCGCTGTGACTTGCATTCCACGACCACAGCTGTGACTTGCATTCCACTACCACAGATGCCTCACATTTATGATAGAGCACTGCCAGGACCATCGCCTCCCCTTCCTTGACGTTTTTGTCGAACAGCAAAACACTCTATTCACCACGAAGATGTATATGAAGCCAACAAAAATGGGAATGTACAAGAACAGAGAGAGCGAGTGCTACAAGAGGTATGAATGCTCCACCATCAGTTCCACCTGGAATGAAACACACAGTGAGTTAGAGTACACAGCCCAGGTCCTCATTGATAACGGACACAGCAACTGCTCTGTGGATGAATTGAGAAGGAAGAATATGGAAGTTTGGTACCACCAGGAACCCGGCCCTGCATCCAAGAGTTCATCAAGCTTTTCTACAAGGGGCACTTCCACCGGAGGTACAAGTAGGACGAGCAAGCCCTCAAGAACATCATCAAGGGAAATGTCAGCTCTACTGTTCAAGGCAAAAAGATCAACTTAATGATCTATTACAAAATGAAGACGACAAGCAGCCTGGTGATGAGGAACTACCCGGTGGCCCCTCTGCAGGATCCCTTGAAGAAGAGGAGTGTGGTCTACCGTTACATGTGCCCCATCTGAGGATGCCTTGACAAATACATTGGAATGACCATGCAATTGTCTAAGGAAATCTCCTGTCACGCCCAAGGAGTCATATTCATTCACGCCAGGACTGCCCATAATCTACGAATAAGAAAAAACGATACTATACCTAATATCAAAATCATAGATCAGACAACAGATCCACGACATGTGCACCCCCTGGAAGCCCTCCAAGCAGGAAAGAAAAAAACCTAACTTGAATATTACTCAATAAACGTTTCTGCTCCCCACTGCTGCCTGGAAAGCAGCGAATGACCTCCAGACAGTGCCAAATAATCAGAAGCTTCCATAAGATGACAGGACTCCCACTGCAGGCAGGATTTCTGACATCCATCCCCGGACACACTACTATAGTGCTTGCGCAGCTGATTCCCTGCAGCCATCAGAGTGGGATCCCTGACTTCGCTCGAGACCCGCTCAACCAACGAGAGTTCAGCTTTAGGTATGAGCCAGTATACATACCATCCCGCAGACAAATTTACTTTAGTCCCACTACTGACTCGTCAAGATGATGGCATACGAGGAGGTCGAAACGTCACGATGATACCTGCTATACCAGCACCAACACCAGGTGTATACCGGAGACGACCCCAACCCGGATTTGACCTACACTCACGAAATAATACTAGCACTGATGACAACCCCTGCTTGACCTGAACCTGAGATCCTTGTTTGCCATTATATTGTTAAGACCAGCATACCAGATAAATGACATCAGAATCCTGTTCTTTTAATCAAACACATCCTTTCCAGCATTTTTTAGCCAGGGAAGGAAGCGGATAATAAGAACTATAGAGAAACAATATGTAAAATCAGTTTCCTTAATTCCGCCATTTTGTTTGATAGAATTTGTCTAAAAGAGGGCCTTCTATCAAAATATATTATTATTATTATTATTATTATTATTATTATTATTATTATTATTATTATTTTACCCCTTACAATCATGGATATGGAAAAACACTGAATAGCTATAGCTTGCAAAATTCAAATGTTCTTCAGTAAATAGTGGTTAAAAATGAGTAAAAAAATGAGTGGAGCTGCATATTGTAGAATTATTCTCGCATTTCAAATATAAGAAGAAAGTAGGAATTTCTTTCGAAGTTAAACTGCTCTTCAACATACGAAGATCAGCGTCAATATAATTCGTGTGTCCTCTCGTTTCCTCGTTTATCAACAAAGGGCCTCACATCCGTTTCCTGTGCCTTTGAGAGAGAGAGAGAGAGAGAGAGAGAGAGAGAGAGAGAGAGAGAGAGAGAGAGAGAGAGATAACGGTCCCTTCAGATAAAAAGGAAATATCTCCCTCTTACATAGACTGGTGATTGAAAAGGGCATATTTCTTCAAATGTGACGGAAAAGAAATTGCCAAATATTTGTAGGCGAAATTCTACCGTGCCATCTTTTGCAGATTTCTCGTAATATGGAGGATTTTTATTTTCGAATCTTTCTTGCTTTTCCCTCTTTTCGTGCAGGCGCAAGATGGATATCTCATTTTCGTCTTTCTTTTTTGGGACTGTTTTCTGTAAGACCTTGTGGCATCACTTTTCCCTGGAAAACAGCTATGTCTCTTGAAGGATTTTGCTCACCTACATTTGCTCACCTACACTCGTTTGCGCACGCGTAAAAGACTTTCTCTCTCTCTCTCTCTCTGTTTGTATTATATATATATATATATATATATATATATATATACTATATATATATATATATATATATATATATATATATATATTATATATATATATCATATATATATATATATATATACTATATATATATATATATATATATATATATATATATATATATATATGATAACTATATATATAATATATATAGCCTGTGTGTTTTAGTGGTTGGACGGGTGTATATGTAATTTGATAGAGGTTCTTGCAACGTTATGCATATGTAGGATGCAGTTTGTCGTATTTTTGTAATATGTTAACCTGTTTTGTCTTTATTTTATCAGCTTAGGTAAATCTTATTTTTCTTTGTATTCTTTACTTTCAATTTAAAGTTTATTTGTCTGGCATTTCCCGTATGAGTACATGCAACATTCGAATAATAAGAATATTTGCATTTAAAACATTAAAATGCGTATTTCGCCAGCCATATGCATGTCTTGTGCGACATGCTCTTTGATTAGTGTAAAATATCGGTTTTTATCTACATTTACGATTTTTATCCACAAAATTTGTTAATGTTGCTGCCATTTCATTGTACAGTGCTCTTCCTTATCATTATTTCCTTATTACTAGCAGTAGTAGTTGTAGTAGCGATAGTGGCATTATGAGTAATGCTGTTAGTTGTTATTATTTTCAATACAACTATCTTTCACATGAAATATTTCTCAAAGACCATCAACTCGAGAATGAAAGTTTGAAGGTCCATACGTAGAAAAAAGCAAACCCTTGTAGAAGAAATTAAAATAATTAATGTTAACAATGTGGACATTACTGATGATTTATTAGTCATGTAAAAATCAAACCACAATTGTATATTTTTAGCAGATTAGTATAAACTCAGACAAACTTAGTGACAAATGCCACTTGTTAAGTCACCTCTTTTGCCGACGTCAGCCATCCTGGGGTTAAACTGTTCTTTATTGCTAAGCTTTGGAATTCGCTGACTGGTTCCGTGTGCCTTGTCAACCTTAACCTTCAATCTTGAAGAGGTAGCTAGTGCTGGGTTAATCATTACTCGTTTTTTTTTTTTTTTTTTTTTTTTTTACACCTCGTAATTTCTATCTTGTTTGTCATCAGACTTTTGAAAAAAAATTCACCTAAGGACTGGTATGATATGGCTGCAAAGATATATATATAATATATATATATATGATATATATATATATATTATATATATATATATTTATATATATATATATTATATATATATATATATATATATATATATATATATATATATATAGTATATATATATATATATATATATATAGTATATATAGATATACTATATATATAATATATATATTATATATATTTATATATATATATTA
Organism: Macrobrachium nipponense; assembly: GCF_015104395.2. Taxonomy (NCBI): domain Eukaryota; kingdom Metazoa; phylum Arthropoda; class Malacostraca; order Decapoda; family Palaemonidae; genus Macrobrachium; species Macrobrachium nipponense. The sequence continues at coordinate 76,507,517 of NC_087202.1, read as the reverse complement.
TATATATTATATATGTATATATATATATATATATATATGATATATGTGTATATGTATATATATATATATATATATATATTATATATATATATATATATATAATATATATATATATAGAATTATATTGTATTTCGTTGTTATAAACATTCGACTGAAAAATACCTTTTATTGCTTACAGAGGCACTGTAAGCAATAAAATTGCATTTCTTTATGATTCAGATTTATTATCTTGATATCAGTAATTTTTATGTAGTTCATTTTTATAATTATAGTTCAGTTTGAAAGAGTTAGCAAATAAAGTAGTTTTCATACTCTTAATTCATTCTTTACACATAAAATTGGCTCCTATATCATTTTACAGAAAGAATGATTATTGGTACATATCGTCCAAATAGGTCATGCATATTGCGGTTATAAGAGTACATATATACCTACATGGTGATGCGGGTATCTAGTATCAGATTGAATTATTCGTGGAATAATTAAAAAGGAATTAAATTCTGTATTAAAAGTTAATATCGATGTATCTCTGATAATTTGATTTTTTTCCCTTAATCATAAAGAGACTCATCATGCCATGAAATGGAAATATCTGTCAGAAACAGATAAGGTTTTCCCGACGTTTTTTCATCTTTCACTTGTCAAAAAAATGGACTCCTTGTCGCATTGTAATTACAGATGAAAATATGAAAAAAAATCTTTATTTACCAGTCGGAGGCCATTCTTATTTTAAAATGATCGCTTTCTCATTAACTTTTAATTTTTCATTTTTCTTCAACATTGCAGATCTTGAATTAGGCATACTGAAGCTAATTTCCGGTGGCATAAATGTTGAAATTTTAGGAAGATAAAGATTTGTGTAATGAACATTTCAAGTTGTTTATCATCTGAAAAGTTTATCATCTGAAAATCTCTAGTCTTTGGATGGAGGGATTCGGTGACTATCTTTCACTCTAAGGCCAGATTTTGGAGGGATTCGGTGACTATCTTTCGCTCTAATGCCAGATTTCGGAGGGATTCGGTGACTATCTTTCACTCTAATGCCAGATTTCGGAGGGATTCGGTGACTATCTTTCGCTCTAATGCCAGATTTTGGAGGGATTCGGTGACTATCTTTCAATCTAATGCCAGATTTTGGAGGGATTCGGTGACTATCTTTCACTCTAATGCCAGATTTTGGAGGGATTCGGTGACTATCTTTCACTCTAATGCCAGATTTTGGAGGGATTCGGTGACTATCTTTCACAATAATGCCAGATTTTGGAGGGATTCGGCGACTACCTCTCTCTCTAATGCTAGATTTTGGAGAGAATCGGTGATTATCTTTCACTCTAATGCCAGATTTTGAAGGGATTCGGTGATTAGCTTTTTAATGCCAGATTTCGGAGGGATTCCGTGACGATCTTTCAATCTAATGCCAGATTTTGGAGAGATTCGGTGACTATCTTTCACTCTAATACCAGATTTTATAGTTAATCGGTGACTATCTTTCAATCTATGGCCAGATTTTGGAGAGATTCGGTGACTATCTTTCACTCTAATACCAGATTTTATAGTTAATCGGTGACTATCTTTCAATCTATGGCCAGATTTTGGAGAGATTCGGTGACTATCTTTCACTCTAATGCCAGATTTTGGAGGGATTCGGTGACTACCTTTCACTCTAATGCCAGATTTTGGAGAGATTCGGCGACTACCTTTCTCTCTAATGCTAGATTTTGGAGAGATTCGGTGACTATCTTTCACTCTAATGCCAGATTTTGGAGAGATTCGGTGACTATCTTTCACTCTAATGCCAGATTTTGAAGGGATTCGGTGATTAGCTTTTTAATGCCAGATTTTGGAGGGATTCTTTGACTATCTTTCACTCTAATACCAGATTTTATAGGGATTCGGTGACTATCTTTCAATCTATGGCCAGATTTTGGAGAGATTCGTGACTATCTTTCACTCTAATGCCAGATTTTGAAGGGATTCGGTGACTACCTTTCACTCTAATGCCAGATTTTGGAGGAATTCGGTGACTATCTTTCAATCTGATGCTAGATTTTGGAGGGATTCGCTGACTATCATTCACTATCATTTTGGGTTTTTTCCTTGCCTCTGTTTTCCCATCATAATAATTTAATTGACAGTTCTTTCGTTTCTCTCAAAAGATTGCGCACCTACTGTTACTGTCCCCACTTTATAATGTACGTTTTTCTTCTGAATTAATTGTTGAGTGTAAAGTCTGCTGCATGTATTATTTCCTTTACATGATGCGTATCATGCATTAGATAGATAAGCTAGTTTTTCTCTGATAGTCTTTACGTATCCAGAAATACTCAAGGCGTACGAGAACTTTTCAACTTCCTAAAGTAATTAACAGGTAAAGAGAACGTTCAAGTTATTAAAAAGAAGTAAAAATATTATGTACCGTGAAATCTTGTACGAGTAATAGCGAAATATGAGATTTGAAAATGACCTACCTCGACGATCTTGTGAAGGTTAGATTTACGTCATAAAGGAACACTGCCCACCATGTGGGATCAGGAGAGCCATTCACCGCCCTGATGAGAAATCAGGAAATGATAGCGAGGGAGAAGATTGGTTTTTATGTCCTACTTAGAAAAGTCAAGAGAGGGACTGCCAAAAGATAAAGTAAAAGTGAAAGTTTTGTCGAAGCTTCAAGGTATTTTATACTGAACAGGGTATATATATATATATATATATATATATATATATATATATATATATATAAATACACATACATACGTATATACACTTACATACATATATATACATACATAGTATATATAATGAACAAAGTTACAGCCAGGAAGGGAGATTGAAACACTGGAGATGTTAAGTACTATAGTCTTTTTACCAAGACATGGCCACAGCAACTAAATAAAATATATATATATATATATATTTATATATATTATATAATATTATAATATATAATAATATATATACATATATACGTGTGTGTGTGTGTGTGTGTGTGTGGGTGTATAATAGCTTGCTTCTGTATATCTTTAGTTGCTGTGAGCATGTCTTGGTAATAAGAAGTACTTAGCATCTCCAGTGTTTAAATTTTCCTTCGTGGCTGTAACTTTGTTCATACAATCAGCATGTTTTTTATTTCTTCATGATTTAAAATCAAACACACACACACACACACACACACATATATATATATATATATATATATATATATATATATATATATATATATATATATAATATAATATCTGAGTATTTAAAATATAAGTTCTTAGATAGGATAAGTGAATTATGAGTTGAAAAGTGAGGAGCGTTCAGGTGTTGTAAACGCTTAGCAAAGGTGAAAACATGGATTTAGCTTGTTTCGAGATCGACTGATCATATAGAACGATTGGAGCATGACAGTAGGTTGGTGGAAAGAGTCTACAGGAATATAAGTCAAGGAAGACACAGAAAGTGGCCAGGGAGGATAGTTACGACGTTTAAATTTTGTGCATTTTGAGTAGGTATTTTGAGAAATTATTTTCGTGCAAGTTATTTTCTTTGAAAGTTCACTCATGATTCAGTGACTAAAGTATGAATGTGACAGGAAATAGCTGAAATATCTTAAAACTGAAGGGTTTAAACTATACCGTTAATGCGTGATTTTTAATATGTATATTTATACACAAACTATATCACTATATATATATATATATATATATATATATAATATATATATATATATATATATATATATATATATATATATATATATATATATATATATATATAATATAAGGTTTAAGCTAAGGAAGGCAACCATTTCTCTCTTCCCCTGTATCTGATGGCGTTTCTTATGTCTCCAGGTGACTTCAACTTAGCCGATTTTCCTTTTTTCCTGTTTTTTTTTTTTTTTTTTTTTGTCTTTCACTGGCAACACCTGGTGCATCCTGTCAATAATTTTTCATGCCCAGAATAACTGGCTTTTGCTTATAAGTTTTTGTCTTATGCATGCAAGAGAATGAGAGAGGATTGTCAATTCGTGTTTTGATTATATGACATAATTTATATTTTGCTAATTTACCATCATTTCAAATTAAGTGCATTGATCTGTGGAAACTTTATTCATAACTGCAGATGTTTTTCGTATCTTTTATACCTGCAAGGTAAACACTCTGTGTGTGTGTGTGTGTTTTAATTGTTATATGACATAATTCATATTTTACTAATTTGCCATCATTTCAAATTAAGTGTATTGATCTGTGGCAACTTGATTCATGACTTAAAATGTTTTTGGTTTCTTTTAAACCTGCAAGGCAATCTCTCTCTCTCTCTCTCTCTCTCTCTCTCTCTCTTCTGTGTGTGTGTGTGTCCATCTTTCCCCAACCTTGCGTGATCGTATCTTCTAATATTTTTTTTCCACTTGTGTTTTGCTGTTTGCCGGATACCGGGTTCGCTTCTGTCACAAAAATAAGGTGCTTCCTATCGGAGAACTGCATCACTGAGATTTCGTTCTCTCACGGATGTCTGTATTTTTCTTCTGTCTGTTTGTCACTATTTTTGCCCAGGCATATGTGTCTGTGGGTTTTTCTTTTTATGTATAACTCTGTATTCTTATCTTCATGTGTTTCAGTATTAAAATTTAATTTGCTTGTATTTCGCTTGTTCGCTATGTATACGTCAGTAACTATTCAAAACAGGAGTACTATATAAAACAAACCTCCAGGAGACAATGAATAGAGCAGCAAAAATTTAAACACATTTATTATTATAATCACAACCGTGTCTCAATAATGTTACGATTGAAAAATTAGTGATGCCACCCAGATGCGGTGTCCATGGCACTGGACCCCATGCCCCCTCGTCTTGAATCTCTCACAACCTATCCAGAAAAATTTACTACCATAAACATAACGAGACCACACACACACACACACACACACACACACACACACACACACATATATATATATATATATATATATATATATATATATATATATATATATATATATATATATATATATATATATACACACAACCCTATCAACACAGATTCCGACCACATAACTCCTAGCAACTTAATTTCGGTTAAATCAATCTTTATGGAATAAACCCTGACGAGAATATGCAGTCATGAAATACACAAGATTAGAATATAAAAAGATCTCTAACAATTCAATAATGGTAGTAAAATACATATAATAAGTTAAGAGATTTAATTTACGGGACAAGTGATTTGGACGTCAAGAAAAATTACTTCAACAACTCAATTGATGTGTGCCAACAAAAAATGAGACCAACCTCAAAGTAATCAAACCTCTCAAAGTCTGAAGAGTTCCCCGTTGATAATAAATCTTCATGCCGAGCAGAGCTGAAGAGTGCTGGGAATAGCTGGTAAAGGGCAGAGAACCATGCCTCCCGCTGCCGCTCCGTGGTTCAGAAATGTAGACAATTCTTATCCTTCCATTGTTAGCAGAGAATATGATCCAAAACAAAAGTCTCTTTAAAGTTTCTCAAATGTTCCCAGCATTAGACACAAGCCGTGGTAAGGAGAGTGGGAAACAACTGCCGAATGTTAACAAAAAAACCTCGAAGAAAATTCAGTTTACTTGAAGATGTTTAATGATTCAACAGTCGTTAAACGACGAAACTAGCGGGGAAGTTAAATCTTAAATTGTTAGCACACAACTGCTTCGTTATCAATGATTACTACGTACTTAAAAGAATTAATGACGAAGTGATCTTTTTAATTAAGAAAAAATGTATATAAGGGACTTATAAGATATATCTTAATATCATATTTTCTACAGTAACTGTTTATATATATATATATATATATATATATATATATATATATATATATATATATATATATATATATATATATATATCTATAATATATATATTATATATATATATATATATATATATATACATATATATATACATATATATATATTATATATATATATATATATATATATATATATAGCCGCAATGCCCTCTTAACTTCTCAAATTCTACATGTATATATTATATATATATATATATATATATATATATATATGTGTGTGTGTGTGTGTGTGTGTGTGTGTGTGTGTATGTGTGTGTATAGAGTGAGAGAGTGATTCATTGCAACTGGTTGCCTTATATAGATCAGCCATGGAGCTCGCAGATTTATAATTCATTAATTGTTGCTTTCAAACTTACAAGCACGAGCACGATCACGCTTAACACTGCCTAAAAGAATTTTTGTCGGCTTTGCAGGGAACAGAAAGAAAGCCCGTTGAATTTAGTGTGACAACCTAAAATCTCGGCAGAGTATAGATAGTGGTACTCTGTGAATTGGATAGCACGTTCGAAAACGCTCCCGATTCGGTACACTGAAATGGGTTTTACGCTGAAATAGGTTTTGAAGGAAATATGTTATGTTCTCTCCCTCTCTCTCGGCATACGCATGGAAGGTGCAAAAAAAAAAATTTTTTTTTGTTTTTTGTTTTTTTTACACCTATCTGTCGCTTTTCACGGGATTTTCTACAGATTTGGAAGGCTTCTTTGAGTTTTTTCGTTCATTTATTCATGTTTGTAATTATTTTTTATATTTTCTATTAGCCAACTCTGATTTCCTTTAATATTTAATTGTCCTTTTTACCTTTTTTTCTTCCTTTTTCTGCCTATTATATATACCTTCAGGCGTCTGCCTACATCTTAGCATTACTCCAGAGGTTTTATCATTTAGGTGTCGTATTGAACGTTGTTTCTTTGACAATATTAATAAAAAAATAAAGAATGTTATTGACTCTCAAAATAACGTAAAAGAGAAAAAGTCGATCTCCTTTGACTACCTTGAGCTCATTTTTTTCTAAAGTTACTTATTAATCTTCTAAACCATCATGACAATACTTCGGAACTACAATGTCTCTGTTATCTTTATTTGCATATAATAGTAGTTCTTTTCACCACTTCCGAACCTGAAATAATCTCAGTGTGAGTTGATGATCAGTTTAGCAGAAGCTTTGTGCGAATTAGTTATCGTTGATCGCTTCATAAGTGACATATCGAACAGAGAGGTCGTCCAAAAAATTCGTGGAAGTCATTTTAGTCAAATAGGGAGATTTTAACAAGTTAAAATACCCCCACCACTTTTTCATTTTGGAACAAGCCACATGTTTAAGGATATCCAACTTTGTTTTATTTATAATTTTAATATTTAGCATTTTTCAGTTAGGAAGCTAAAATTCTAGTTGTAATGGCTTAGTCATGAGTCCATTTATTGAATAATGGAAGTTTTTTAATGCAACTTTGAGTGTTTATTTAATTTGTTTTAAGATATTTCTTGCTTGGTTGTCCTTGAAAAGGTCAGAGATTAAAAAAATATATATATTTTGATTTATTTAGTTAGTGTATTCAGTATTGTGGGGTATCATACCTGACCATTATATATATATATATATATATTATAAATATACATATATATATATATATATATTATATATATATATATATATATATATATGTATCTATATATATTATATATCATATTATATATATATATATATATATATATATATATATTATATTATTATATAGTTATAGTTTCTTCCCAACTCAAGTTACTGAGTGATTGGATTATTACCTTTAAATTAACAGGTATTTTCTGTATACACAGTAAATGTAAACAATACGATCTCACTTATCTCCCAGTTACTCATCAAATTTCCTTTGAATTTTAAGATGGTACCTTTTGCTCTGTTCAGCACTTTCAGGATAAAGATACTAGATTATGTTTTGCTAAGCTATGTTAAGTTTGTAATGGTATATCAACATGGTATTTTTTTTCTACATACCGTCCATGATTATGTGTGGAGATTGATACATTTCTAATGTGATTTTGTATATTGATGATATAATGAGATATTTCAGTCAATTTTGTATTAAAATGTGTTTTCTCTTTTCTTTCAGGTATTTTTCTGCTGACATAACTTCTTGGGGAATAGCAAAGCGTTGGTAAATATCTATAAAATTCTTGGTTATGCTAATTCTTAATAATGATTTATGTAGCCTTCCCCACTCTCTAAATTGCGAATAGTGTATCTGGTAGTTAGTCGAATGGAACAGGTCACAGCAAACCTTGGCAAAGGTCACTGATCAACACATTAATCACTTGATAATGTCATCGATTGGCCAAATAGTTGTCATGAAAAGAACTATAATTAAAGAAAGAATTCTTCATGTTTTCCGCCAGAAACTGACCCCTTAAAAACTCATTGTATTTTTGCTGACATGTGCAGTTAATTAGGTACCTGGAAATTAAGTTGACTTCGTTGGCCGTCGCCATCATTAAGAGAGACACGGGGCTAGCAGCCTCATCCTAAAAGGCTTAGTGATAACCATAAACTTTACCCATTTTAGTAATATCCGTATTAGGTGGGAAAAAGGTTTATCGTATGGTATACTCGTACACACACACACACACACACACACACACACACACACACACACACACATATATATATATATTAGTATATACTATATATATATATATTATACCTATATATATGGATATAATGATTAAAATACCCATAAAAACACTATCTGAACGTTGCATCATATATTTCAAACACTGCCTTCTGTGCTCCTGATCACTGGTAAAATATGGACATAGGATGTCTTACAAGAGTATATATACAAAGCATATGTAGGTGTGGCAGTAAGTCTCTACACATACATATGCTTTGTATATATACTCTTGTAAGACATCTCATGTCCATATTTTACCAGCGATCAGGAGCACAGAAGGAAGTGCTCGAAATATGGTCGCAACGTTCAAATAGTGTTTTATGGGCCTTTCATCTTCATATTATACTTTGTATTACAGTAAAAGACATTCATATATATATATATATATATATATATATATATATATATATACGTATATATGTGTGTGTGTGTGTATGCATACATACATACAAAGTGTATGATGGGATTGTCGAGCCAACGCTCCGTTATTAAACTGGTGTGTGGATGTTGAATGCGAAGAAAGGAAAACGTTGGAATCTCTAGATACATTTTCTTTGTAGCATATGTGGCATACGGAGAGATGAAATGGCGACAAATGCGTTGATACGTGAAATAAAACCTAGCATGGGCAAAAGGACGGATCAGTCCATTTGAAGGATTCAGTCTTGTGGAAAGACAGGAGGAAGATTGGTTGGTTGGAGAGGTAGACTTAGGTAAAGATGAATAGGTGTCTATATCCTTCCTGAACTAAGCATTGCTTAGCGAGTTATTAGTCACCTTTCATACATAGGCGAATGTCACAAGTCTTGAACACGTGTAAAAGAGGTGTTCTAATCGACGGGCCCCGCCACTTAAAAAGCGAGATCGACTGAATATAGATTTTAGGCCGAAGCACAAGCGCTGGGGCCTATGAGGTCATTCAGCGTTGAAAGGAAAAATGAGAGTAAGGTTTGTAAGGTGTAACAGGAGGAAAACCTCGCTGTTGCACTATGAAGCAATTGTTAGAAGAGGATAGAAAGTAAAATAAAAAAAAAAATAACAGGAATGGAGGTGCAGTAAAAGGAATGAAAGGGGGTTGCAGTTAGGGGCCGAGGAGAAGTTGCAAAGAACCTTAAGTAATGCCTACTGTGTACCGCGTGAGGTGCACTGGCGGCACTACCCTCCCTATGGTGGTAGAAAGCTAATGAGCATGCAAGAAAGAGGCCAGTGGCTCAGTGTATAAAGGGCATACAACTCGCTGCCGGTGATCCTTTGGATGGGGCATGAAGAGGCAAATTATGTGGCAGTTTTCTGGGAAGGGGCCCTGGCCACTTAGCCATCAAAAGTTTGAATGACCCAGTAGTGATCATTGCCTTGTATTTTCTCAGAAATCTTCCTTTAAGTGGGTAATGGGTTTGAGTAAAACTTTTATATATGTGTACGTGTTCGTGGTGTAAATTATAAAGAAATCTGATTCGACTGGCGCTCAGTATAAATATTTGCATCTTATTAGCCTTCCAAAGTTCACCTATTGAATATGTGAAATTTGTGGACAGGCGTAAGATTTTTTTTTTTTATATCAAATGTTCTAAACGTATGGTCGTGCTTTAATACATCAGAGAAAGAGAGAGAATTGTAAAGCATGCGGTGGATGGCGTGAGTATAGAGGTTTTTAAGAATGTCTAGCATTGTTGGCATTTGATATGAGGTTTATTCTCAGTAGTTAATTTATCAATAGATACACAGCTATTCATATACTGTCGTGTAGTTTATCGAAAGATAGAAATTATTAATGAAATTGTCACTATTACGCTTAATGAGGTTGGCGGTACAACAACAAGCTACGTGTGAATGGTCCAATCACACGTCTCACGGAATGTCAACTGCTTACCCGGGAAGACGAACCACTCACCCGACTCGAATTTCTTGTGGTGGACCTACCATACCATAGCACTCTCGGGTTAAGTAGTGTAGATCCATGAGTGTTTCCGCGTTCTATTACGCGCGCTCCTCTGCTTTGATAGCAAGTCCGTTCTGAAGTGGCATTGGAAATCGATTTGGGATTAATATCTGCGAAGAATACATGCCGTTACGGGTACAGATACCATGGAAGTCCCTGGCCTTGCTGTGCTTATGGCCAAGGGAGTTGGGTAGGAGCATTTGGATCAAGGTAAATACTGCTGTTCCATTATGTGTTTTGTGGTTAAGCTTTTGCTTTGATTTTGATTATAAATATATCGTACGTAATATGTGTGTGTGTATATATATTATATATATATCTATATATATATATATATATATATATATATATAGATATATATATATATATATATATTATAGTATACATATATGTGTGCGAGTGTGTACCGAACACAGTTTTCGTGCTTATAATAATTAGCCAGCGTGATCATGTAACCTAGGCATGCCTATAGTCTTGCAGACTATAGGCTTTTGATATCATTTCACGCAATCACGATACGTAGTATACGAAAAAAAACTGTTGAGAGAGAGAGAGAGAGATCGAGGACATTCATCATCAACGAACGAAGTCGCATTCGGGAATTGTCGATCCGTACGGGATGTTGTTCTTGTTCATTCTTATCCCTTTAGGGTTATGCCTCAGTTACCAAGTTTCCGGTCCGGGAACCACCCTAATTAACCTTATCCAGGAACGACTGTAGTAGAACCTGCAAACCTAAACATTACGAATAGAGATCGGATGTTGTCATAAGATACGGACAAACCATTATATTTATTTGTTTAATTATTCACTGTCGCCGATACCTTAGCAATGATTTCTGCCTCCGCTGTGTGTGCGCAGTTGGAAGGAATAGAGATTTTAGGACAAAGGCCAACCGCTGGGACTTATGAGGTTATTCAGCGCTAAAAGGTATATATAAATATATATATATATATATAATATATATATATAATATATATATAATATATATATATATATATATTATATATTATATAGCCAGATTGTTTGAAATTTGTAACAGAGGAAAATCCTCCGGGTACGAAGTAAAACAATTGTTAGGGGAGGGTGGAAAGTAAGATGGAAGGACGAAAATATGTATGGAGGTACAGTTAAAGGAATAAAAGGTGTTTTAGGGAAGCTGCCGAAAGATACCTGAAATTAATGTCATTTTTGTACACTGACGGCGGTACACCGGGGGCGGGGGGTGGGGGGTTGCAGAAATGGTTAGAGGGGAAGAGAGTATAGACATGTGAAGGGTTATTAGTGTGCTTTTGTGAATAAACAACAGTCAGTATATGTGTCTCAGACGTCTCAATGTGACTCTTCTTCTCACAGACTCTAGACGCTTCAGTCATATATTCACTTTACCCAACCGCTTGGCCATACCACCAGTTGAACAATAAAATTCAAGCCGTCAAAGTATTGAGTGCTTGATGCACACACAGGTTATATATATATATATATATATATATATATATATATATATATATATATATATATGTTTATATGTATATATATATATATATGATGTAATATATATGTTTATATCATCTATATATATATATATATATATATATATATATATATATATATATATATATGAATATATATTGTTATGTATGAGCCTGGCCTTGAAAGGACTACAATACGTAAACAGGAATAGTTGAAGGAAAAAACCATAAATTACTTGAACTTACCGTAAGAAGGATTTAAAGTGAACAATTACTCTAGAGGAAAGGTCGCCAGAAACTCAGCTAATTACTTTACAGCTATTTATTTACAAGAGGCCCTTACTGGCCTGGAGAAAAGTAAATGCAGCGTGTCCACACGTTGGGACCCATATATCTCTCACAAATTGATAGCTGGCTAAAATGTGATTCACGTAATAAAAACTGGGTTTCGATATCTTGCGGTAATGCAACACTTGCGGGCGGACAAACTTGACACGTGACTCAGGGGATCTGGAAAAAGATCCCAGATTAGACAAGATAAAAGAAAAAGGACTTCTTGCACAAGTTACGATTATTCAGTTCTCTAACACTGGGGCAAAGGAACTCTAATGTTTCATTTGTCTGGGATGATCACACAAGGGGAAGCATGCGGCCATGAGGCAGTGAGAGGAAACAAAGGGGTGAGTTCTTTTTGATTTAGAAGTTTGAATTGGGAAAATGGGGAGCAAATAGACAATAGGATGTAAGGAACTGGCAATATGCTGCTTCACAAGACGTACCTGGATGCCATGATCAGTGTGGACCTTTGTAGAAAATGTGGCGTCGGCTTTGTCTCAGGTCTGGGTCCCTTGGCGCGCCAGTAGCGCCGTTAGGCTTAAGTGTGGAAGGCTCGTGGCGGACATCTGTCAGAGGTCACGACTGGAGCTGTCTGAGAACGAGGGCATGTGTTTTCCCTGGGTGTTGGGGTTCAGCTTAACCCCCCCACGAGCAGGGCAATCCTGGAAACAGAACATACAGCTTGCAGAGGGTTCACAGGAAAAAGAGCTTAAGATATAGGCCTAAGAAGTACCAGTCTGCCTACATCCTTCCCTTTGAGATACGTCCCTAAAGCTGACAAGAGTCTATTTTCCCCCAACTTAGGAACTCCCTATCTCTGGCAGGCGTGTTTTGGTTTCCCGCCTAAAAATCAGCTGATATTTGGAGGAATATGGCTGCCTTTTTACAAATCAAAATAATGAACTAAATACTGGGTAGATGAGGTGATCGATAAATGTAGCAATGTATACATATATATCTGATGCGTGCATCAAGCACTCAATGCTTTGACGGCTTGAATTTTATTGTTCAACTGGTGGTATGGCCAAGCGGTTGGGTAAACTGAATATTTGACTGAAGAGTCTAGAACGTGTGATAAGATATATATATGATATAATATATATAATATATATCTTATTATATATATATATATATATAGTGTGTGTGTGTGTATTACATGATTGTGACTCATTAGGCATGTAATAGCATGTGTATTATTACAGCGAGAGGTTAATCGTTGCAAATTACAGTTAATAAAAGAGATTTGTATTGATATTAATATTCTGTTTGGATTTGGAAACTTACAACTACTCACTTTTGTGTGGATAGTCGTATGGTTATTTATAATTGACTGATTAAAGCGAACAGCGTTTGGCCATTGATATAAGATATTAAAGTCTCTGTCATCAAAATCCACAATCATATATGAAAGTATATTACTATGTAAAACAAGCATAGACTTTCGACAGATTGTTCTTCACGAGATTGTGAATTTCTTAACATATTAAAGACTTTCAGGCATAGACAGCATTCGTGCTGTTGACTAATCGTGAATATGCAGTGCTTGTCATTGAGTTTAGGTACAATTACGTAAATGTGAAATAAGACTGTGAGTCCCTCGGAAATTAGTAAAGAAATGTAAAACGGGTAAAATGACATCGTAAATGAATTGAGTAAAGTAGTGTACTTCTGGCTGTTTTGGAGACACTTGTACTTATGTCTGAAAAGTAACGCATTCAGCAAGTCTCATAAGAAAGGTTAGCTTTGTATAATACGTCAATTTCTTAAAGAGGGAATATTAATGATTATGTAAAACAATTGAAATTGCGTAGAAAACAATTTCCTGCAGAATATATTATAAAATGGCTTCTACATAATTTGCATATGTCAAATGGTAATTATAGCGGTCGAGTTCCTCACTCTCAGTTTTCTTGGCAGGTTGGCGACCATGGTTTAAACTATAATACGTTCAGTTTAATCAGAGGAGCAGAACAGTCTTACTGAGCCCTGCGTAAAAATTCCCAGCTGACTTACGTTCCGTAGGATGCTGATCCTTAGATTCCTATATAGGCATTATGTCGAAGCCCTGGTTTTATGGGTTACCATCTTTCGCCCTCGCAAATCCCATCATTGGGCCTCGGTGAAATTTACTATTCCATGTCATCGTAAATAAAAAAATAAAAAAAATCTCCAGGAAAAAACTGCTATGTAGTCGTTAGCAACATGGGCTTGATACACACTGCTCTGGACTGGACTGCTCCCAATTACGTGCGCAGTAAGGATTACTAAGGGTTCTTTGCATCGTCCCTCCGGCTCCAAGCTGCAACCGTATTCATTCCTTTTGCTGTACCTCTGTTTATATTTTCTTTCTTCCACCTGACTTTGCATCCTCTCTAACAATTGTTTAATAGTGTAACGAGAGGTTTTCCTCCTGCTACTCCTTTCAAACTTTCTTAGTTTCAATTTCCCTAGTGTATATATATATATTATATATATATATATATATATATATATGTATGTATATATATGCGCACACATATTTGTATGTATGTTGTATGTACATATTGTGGAAATCCAGGGCAGTCCCGCATACGAACCTCGTGGCTCATTATATACCTATATATCGTTAAAATATCCTCTTTAATTTGCCCTCTTTATCACTAATTCATTCGCCACTCTTTGTCGTACTTTTCCCCATTATTAATTCATTCTAATCACATAATGCCCGAACTTTGAAGAGCAAACAACGAAAGTACACGGTAATAAAAACCATCTATTTGTTCAGTGAGGATATATACCCGAGATGACGCGGATTCCCTTGAGCAGTATAAATGGCCAGGAACGTATTCATGGCTGGCTCTGGGTCTGAGAATTCCGAGCGTAATAATTGTATTTTTTTCTGCTGCTGATGAAACTGCTTACCCTGTAGCAGTTAGCATGAAGTATGTCTGTCTCATTTTTTGAAAGACGAGATGCGTGTATTTGTTTGTTTGGGTATATGGCTCTTTGGCTTTTTCTTGCATTACACACACACACATCACACACACACACAGACACACACACACACACACACACACACACATATATATATATATATATATATA
The DNA here is from genome assembly GCF_015104395.2 of Macrobrachium nipponense. Lineage (NCBI taxonomy): Eukaryota > Metazoa > Arthropoda > Malacostraca > Decapoda > Palaemonidae > Macrobrachium > Macrobrachium nipponense. The sequence continues at coordinate 76,492,194 of NC_087202.1, read as the reverse complement.
TATATATATATATATATATATGTGTGTGTGTGTGTGTGTGTGTGTGTGTGAGTGTGTGTGTATGTGTGGGTTTCTGCTTGTATGTGTGTATCGTTGTCCATGTAAAATCCGTGTATAGAGGAGTTACGGTGATCTGTGACAGTGAACTATTAGATTGTGAAGGCCTGTAATAATGAATTGACAGTGATGTCAGGCACATCGGCCATCAAAATCCTTTAGTATTCAGTCGCCTTAAAAACAAGGTCCGGGGATGTTATTATATCATGGAACAGGATAAGAATTTATGTTATTACAAACACTATTGGGATTATTGTTACTCACTTATAAGATCTCTCTTTGGGTGAGATATTGTTGGTTGTTCTTTATTCCATTTCTTTAAAAAAATGAAGTTTCACCTCAATATTTGTTTTTATACGAATTATTACCTAACCGGTTGTTCACTTTTCTAATTTATTGAATAGGTTATAAGCTGTGATTACTGACGCTTCTGTGCTCTGTGTTGAAGTATATACATTCACAAATAAATCACATGTATTACAATATCGAGACAGGCAATAATAATAGAAAACGTGTGCTAAATTTAATTAGTTATTGTGACTAATAAACTGCGATAGTGAGTATGCATTCAGGCGCTACCTATATATCGGCTGATCAAGGCGTCTTGTAGCCCACTTGATTCTAATTCGAGTCTTCTACTTACCATTTCAAGCCCGTTGTCGCATAGGCTTTCTTGAATATCCTTTTATGTATCAGCTGTATCTTGATATTTTGGCACAGCATGTTTTAGACCCTCCGGTAATTTTGGTCAGTATAATGAAGTACCAGAATTTATTGATTAAAGCAATTTAGTCTCTAACCTTTTCAATTTCCTCAACATTCGTCGTAGATATCCGGACACCTCCCCTTGTTCTTAGCTAAAGAGTTAGGAAGAAGTCCCGCCCACTCTTTCCTCTTTTTCAAAATTATGAATGGAAGAGTGTACTACGATATGGCTTTTTATATTTAGAATTACCGACAGTGACCATTTCCTATTCAGTATCTTTCATATGGGGTTTTGTATGTTTTTATACGGCATGTATGTTTTTATTTATTACCATGAGAATGGGATGGTAGCGGACCAGTTTTGATTATAAGATATTACAGATGTTGGGCAATGACTATCTTCTGTTAGCATGGCATGGTATGTCGCATTGTCTATTACCAGGACCGATGGCCCAGGAAGCGATGGTAAAAGTAAGAAGGTAGTCGCCAGTGTTTTTTTAATTAATTTATTTATTTTCTTTATTTTTTTTTTGGCTACGAAACTAAAAAAAAAAAAAAAAAAAAAAAAAAAATAAAAAAAAAAAAAAAAAAAAAAAAAAATTAAGAATTTTCAATAAATTCTTCCACAGAATGCTATAATTGTCAATTTGATAAAAGAATTTTAAAATCATTCTATCTTGTTCCGGTTCATGTATGTTAAAGGGAACCCTTAACGATGTTATCACTTATGACTTCCGATTTTTTTGGAATTCTTAGCCCATTGGCTCGTTGGATGAGTTACGTGCTCGCCTACCGATTCGGTAGTCGCGATTTCGACTCTCCGCTCTGCCAACGTGGAATCAGGCTAATGTATTTCTGACGATTATGAATTCCTTTCTCGAGATAATGTAGTTCGGATCCCACAATAAGCTGTAGGTCCCGTTGCTAGGTAACCAATTGGTTCCTAGCCACGTAAAACTATCTAAACCTTCGGACCAGCCCTAGGAGAGTTGTTAACCAGCTGTGGTCTGGTTAAACTAAGACATACTTAACTTAGCCAATTGGCTACCTTCTCTGCATTATATGCAGCAAACAGCCTAATAATGCAGATGCATTGTGGCATCCATGATGACAATACCGCAATATGTTTGAAATACAGATAAAATTCAAAATACAGATAAAATTCAATGTATATACTTTGGACATGTAAAAGGTAGAAAGTCATGTCGTAGTATACTCTCCCATTCATAATTCTGAGACACAAAGAGAAACGAGTGGGCGGGGCTTCTTTCGCAACTCTTTAGCTAAGCCAAGGACAGATGTTCAAATATCTACAACGAATGTTCTCCGTAGGGAAGTAGTTCCGTCAGTGGACCTCATGCGGTGCACAGTAGGCATTATTTAAGGTTCTTTGCAATGTGCCCTCGGCCCTTAGCTGTAACCCCATTCGTTCCTTTTACTGTACCTCCTTTCATATTCTCTTTCTTCATTCCATTTTCCACCCTCTCGTAACACTTGATTCAGAGTGCAACTGCTGTGAGGTTTTCCTCTTGTTACACCTTTCAAACCTTTTATACTGTCAATTTCCATTTCAGCACTGACTGACCTCATAGGTCCCAGTGCTTGGCCTTTGGCCTACATTTTATATTGAACTCCCCGTTGCTGAGTAACCACTGGTTCCATGCAACGTAAAAACACCATACAAACAAACAAACAAACAATCTACAACGAATGTTGATATTAAAAAAGTTCAAGAGCAAATTGCCTTAATCAATAAAATACTGGTAACTTCATTATATTGCCCAAAATTACCGGAGGGTCTAAAACATGTTGTGCCAAAATATCAAGAAGACACAGCTTATATATAAAAAGGCATTCAAGGAAAACTATGCGACAACGGGCTTGAAATGGTTAGTAAATAGGTTTACTATGAGATTCAGGGCTTCTGTAACACGGTTTTTTCGCAATAACTTTTTATCTATGCATTTCATAAATATAACGCTTATTCAGAATACATATTATATCTACACATAAATTTTGACTGTATTCTGCATTACGTAGGTTGAATAAATTTGGTACTTTATAATGTAAAAGTGACTCAGAGAAAAGGTTTCGAACGCACTCGTTACGTAACTTATGACAGCATTTCTTCCTTCTTTCTCGATGGATGATTGGCTATACGTAACGAAGGCTAAACCTCTGGCAACAATGACATACAAATTTAAATACAAGCAAAGCAGTACACCTTTATGAACTATGGAACCTCTCCACTGATAATTGTCATAATGAACAAACCAACAAAATATGTTGATAAATACAAAAACACTTCGATTATTAGTCTAACTCCCAAAATAAGTGTCCTAAGAAATTACAGTCTACTTTATAGGTCACAATCAGATTGACAATATGTAGGGAATAGTTGGTAATTATCAAAAACATAGTAGACAAGCTTGATTTGATAACTGCTATATCCAATGTCAAGCAATTTTTATTTATTGGCTATCTACCTATTTACTGAAAAAAATAGCCGGTACCGTATATTGGCTTTAAACCTTCACCAATAATTATCGTCAGAATGATGACTTCATGAGGCTCCACCCACTTTCGCCTCGTTATAATTCAGGATAACACTGAAGGCTACCATAGGCACTGTTGGATTAGAAAATTTAACTTCTGGCTATAAAAACTAATTTCTTGAATTCTCGATTGGTTGTAAGAAGTGCTAAATGATCCTCAAGGATCCCAGCAGTTGGCCTAAACGTTTAATTCATGTATATTACTGCTATACTGTTGCGGCACTACTGCTACAGTTACTACGCTAGCCCTGATACCCCACCCACATCTATGTATCGTTCCGCCATTCATAAAGTCTTTGGGTTTCAGAGCCGATTGAGTGTCTGTCTGGTGGATGGGCGGGGCAACATTTCGTCAAAAGGTGTTTGTTTACCTTGCTAACGTAATGAATGTTTTTCGACTCTTGGCTCGTAATCATTGGCCATGGCGTCAGCTAGATCATTTTTACTCTATAAAAATTAAAACTATCGGGTTTAGGTTATTGATAATGCTGACAAAATTTGTGTATGGTTGTAAAATATACATATGTCAACTTTCAGCTACATCCGATGCTTTGACAAGGAGCAAAGTCCAAAAAACCGTGTTACAGAGAGACCCTGAATCTCATAGTAGGTTACTTATATTACAAAGGTCTTAGATTTGCTGGACCCTTAGCCCTGGGTGCTGAAGCAAATCACTTACAATGCGTGTGAATTTGAATTAGATATAATTTTAAGTTGAATACTTGCATTAATAATGTCAATAATAATTGTATTATTCAGTTTTCGGTCGGTATTAAATCTTTCAAGTCTTGCTTGTTCAGTAGTATTATGTTATTTTGTAAGGTTGCTCATCTAGCCACAAATTTTGTACTTTTGATTAAATATATATTTGTAATTGTTCAGAACTTTGAATAATTGGAAATTTCCAACGATTTGCATGCGTAAATTCAGCAGCGTTTGAAATTTTATCCAGGTTATCAGAGAATCTAGTGTGTGTGTGTTTATGTATACGATGAGATCTTCTATTTGAACTGAAAGACCGGGAAGGAAATGTGAGAGAATTTGGGAAGAATGAAATAAAAAAAAAAAAAAAAATTGAACAAAGGAAAACTATTGTCCTTCTGTTTACCACTTTAATGACGGCTGTTTCGTTCTTTTGTGTGAGTGTGTTCGTGCCTCCCAGGAGAGAGAGAGAGAGAGAGAGAGAGAGAGACTTGAGCCGTGATTGATTGTTCTCTCTTTTAGCTGGCTGAATGTCGCGAAAGATTTTGAAAGCCTTCGCCGGCCATAAAGGAAATCTATAGTCGGTATTTGTCACGTCAATTTAAAGAAATTTCTCCTAGGAACTGGAAATCGCTTCCCTTTGAAATATTTTACGGAGAAGGACGTTCTATCATCATTCTCATTCTTTTTTTTTTTTTTATTTTTATTTTTTTTTTTTTTTGTCGAAACGACTTTCTGTTTCTGAATATAGCCGATTCTTTTTCATCTGACTGACTGTTTGTTAGGTATTTGTTAATTCCACTGAATACTGGCTGACGTTCCTTTTGCTGAATGTTGCCGGTTCGTTTGTTAAAGAATACGATGTATTATTAATATTTTTCCGAGGACGAACTCTCTTCAAATATATCATGCTTTACTGTTGTGGAAGACATATATACTTTAAGATATATTGATGTGTGTTAGCATGGTCTGAGGCAGAAGAAGGCTGACGTATATTGGTTTAAATTACTATTGGTCGGAGGCCGAAATGTTTTTAATTTTACTGATTTATATTAACTCTGGTCGATGTCAGATGTACATTAAAATATTTTTGTATTGGTACTAAAAAAAATCCAATTATTTGCATTTGCGTTGACATGGTCCTAGGCATAAATACACCGAGATGAATTTGAAATTAATTTGTGTTAATATTTGCCTGAAACTGAATCACTTCCAAATATATTATGATTAATATATTAATGTACTGCATTGAATTTGAAATTAATTTGTGTTAATATTTGTCTGAAACTGAATCTCTTCCAAATATATTAATTAATATATTAATAGAACTGCAATGAATTTTAAATTGTGTTGATATTTGCCTGAAACTGAATCGCTTCTAAATATATTAATTAATATCTATATAATTGTCAATGGTTGACTAGATATACTTAATTATACTGATATGCGTCGATATTATCCGATTAACGGAATTTATTGAAAGTTTTATTGTTTTTTAAGATTATTCGAAGTAAGATTAATCGCGAAATAGACCATTGTTCAGATTTGCAAGGAAGAAGCGCGTTCTTAATAACCAAACAGGACATAAAAACTTGGTTAATATGTAAAATATTTGGCCCTGTTATTAAATGCCATAATTTCTGTGTGGCAACTCCTAGAAGATTACATTTGCAAGCGAAAATTTAAGTGGGAACCCAGGCCTTTTAATGCTCTTTCGGTCGACGTCTCATAATAGTATGCTACTCGTAATTCCCATAAGGAATGCAGTTCCAAGGTAGGAATTTTAGCAGGGAACGCGCTCGCATAATGCCGAGTCATTGACAGAGATCGTTCCACCAGTTTTGGTAATCTTTTGTAATGGGAATTTTCGCAGCCGATGGCCTCTTAGGGCAAATTGCATTTGAGAGTTATTTGTGGGAAGTTAATTGTTATTATAGTAGTTATTGTTGTCGTTATAATTCTTTATGTTTCGGAAATGACTTCCCGTGGAAAAGTGCGCAGCCTTGTGCTTACATGCACATTTGTTATTTTTATTATTAGCTGTGCTCTCTCTCTCTCTCTCTCTCTCTCTCTCTCTCTCTCTCTCTCTCTCTCTCTCTCTCTCTTATCTTTATATCATAATTTTTATGTAGTTAATTTTTTTGTAATTTTAGTTCAGTCCGAAAGAGCTGGCAAAGAAAGTAGTACTCATACTCTTAATTCATTCTTCACACATTAAATCCAATTCGCAAACATGAATTCTCTCTCTCTCTCTCTCTCTCTCTCTCTCTCTCTCTCTCTCTCTCTCTCTCTCTCTCTCTCTCTCTCTCTCATGTATTGTTTTTACTATTGCGAACGATGAGCGAAGGTGGAAAGATATGTATTCAGTCGTGTCTGCTATTTTATCCTGAAGATGTCAAAAAAATCAAGGTTACTGATCTTACTGATACCCTGTGGAAAATGTGGAAAAGTGGTTTTTGACATGTAGCCAGATGACATGTATATTTCTGACGTTTGTGTAGTGTTGTTGTCCTTGAATCCTTCGTAAGCCATTGGTCAATTTATTTTCCACTGCATCATCACCATCATCACCATACAGGTTTATTTTCGGATAACCACCCTTCGGCCCTTCACGTCTATCTGGCGGTTCCTTTTTAATTGCCATTTATAAATTCAGCTTTCCTGAGTAATTCTTTGTCTCATATTTTTAAGAGATGAGACCTTCATATCCTCTCAAATCACAAAGTGTTTGCACCATTTTAGTTCCTGAGCTAAGCAACTAAACCAAACACAGTTGGTGCCCATGTGCTCAAAAGTCAATTTCCCAATATTTTTACAGCATCCTTTAATCAGTTTTCTTAGAGCTCTTCTTATTGGACGATTCTTTTCTTGAAAATACCAAGACTACCTCTTTCTGTGGCCTTGAGGCAGGTATAATTGATTAATCTTTGTGTTGTTTTATAAAAGATCGAAATAAATGTTGCTCCTGTTATTGTCGAAATGAGTGTTTTAGGACATCATATTTTCCAAGGTATTTGGCGTCCACCAGTTTTAATCATAACTCGTGGTAAAATTAAATAAACGAGCAATGAGTTAGTACTCTCAAGTGTAGTTATCGTGTATTTTATTAAAACCAAGTGCATCAGTGAAAAGATAGGATGTGTAGCTGTATTTATTTTGATTTATAATGAACATCAAGTTAGCGAACAGAATAATATATATTTCGGTTATTTCTTCCAGTCTCTTTGATAAAAATGTCAGGAAATAAAAGAAAATACCGTTGAGATTAATGGAGATGAAAGCGATATAAAAGAAGCCTTTAATGGTCCTCGAATGATGACCCAAAAGAAAGAGAGAGAGAGAGAGAGAGAGAGAGAGAGAGAGAGAGAGAGAGAGAGAGAGAGAGAGAGCGAGAGAGAATATTTGGGTCATTTCTCTCTCCCAGCTGGTTTCTCGCGGTGAAATGGATTTAACATCTTTGCAGGTCATAAAGAGAATATACAGACTGTTTATCTTCTAGACTTGGGGAATTACTATACCGACCCCAGTACGTCTTCGAAAGATAATTGGCAAAGTTTCGAAAGTTGGACAGAGCGTGATGAATTTTTTATATTAACCAGGTGGTTAAATCCATTAACCTCACTCATTTTCATTTGGGCTTTCTATTTTGTGGAAGCTTGCTTTGGGAATCTTTACGAACAAAGGTTATTTTATAATGATGACTGTTAATATATAATTATAAGAATAATAATGATAATAATATCTTGGAAGAAGCCCCTTTTTCAGACATTCTGTTAAAAAGAATGACTGTGTTTAGCGAATTAATTTTTTATGACAACTTTTCTATTTTTCTTATTAATCGCTTTTCTGTCCTAGCAATATTATTTAACAACTGGCCAGTATTCATATTGCTATTTAATAGAAACGATGCAGGAATGTTTTATATATATTTAAAAAAAACAAGGGATTCTGGTGATTGGTATTGAGAATCCGTGTTCGTGCAGGGTTCGTGAAGTGGTTTAATGGTATACTGTATACTGGTATACAAGGAGGCTGAATGAATGGTCTTATTCAAGCGGGGATCGTCTCCTGGTATGCGGGTATAACTGGTCATGGCAATTCATGGCACATCGTCGGATATACAGGCTGGTATTTTCTAGTCCAGCTCACAGGTCATCGTCGAGGCTAACTAACAGAGGAACTGGAGAAGCAGTGTCTTGGTGGCAGTAGTTATGGTGGCTCAGCACTGATTTCTCATTGGCTGAGTAGGTCTTCTTGAGGACTTGAGGAGAAGAACGACTTACGCTCTGAGTGGAATGTCTTCTGCTGTCGCAGCGACCCTGTAGCAGCCCCTCCCCGTGCTTTAGAATAGAATTATAGTGCAGACAACTCCCAAGGACAAGAGCAATGCAGTGCCATCAACAATTGCCTTTGCCACTTGGAAGAAAAAGGCCGCAGAGAAAAAGAAAAAGGCGATAACCAAGAAGTTGGGGGCAAGATATGCCTTCCGCAAGGGTGGGAGGAATACATCAAGCTGATAGAGCATATCCCGACGCCTTAAAAGGACGAGATCCTATGAATGGGTCTTAATTGCCATTTCATCACAAGACCAAGACTGATGGACAAGCGCCTGGAGATCGAATATCTTCTAGATAGCACCCAGAAGCGGGTGGCCCTTGGTCACCTGCAGACTACTGACGCCCTTCAGCCCCTTTTGCTTGCTGAGGCCCTCGCTGACCCTGGACACTACCATAGTAGGATCATCAATCATGACCTGAGGGAAGCAGCTAAGTGGCTGAGGAAGCAGGAGGAGGGAAGCAGCTAAGCGACTGAGGAAGCAGGAGGATGTCAACGTGCGTAGGGTGTACAAAACTGCTGCTGCTGTCCTCATCAAGACCAAGGAATACCACCAGAAGATTAACAAAACCCTGGCGGACACCCCTAAATTCATACGGATAACCGAGAATATTGTCAATGAAATAAAAGAGAGAGGCGAACAGAATTATTGAAATGGTTAGTTCCAACTTCATCGCCATTCACCTACCACCTATCATTGGCGATCACGACTTTGGCCATATCTATGGGGACGTAAAGACCCACAAAGAAAGGAACCCCTTGCACCCTATTATAAGCCAGATCCCTGCACCAACGTACCAGTTAGCTAAGAAGCTCAATGCCATCTTGACTCCATACATCACAGACAGCTGCAGTTTGAAGTCGTTGGCACAAGACTTCGGGTATATCTATGGGAACATGACGACGCACAAATAAGGGAACCCCTTGCACCCCATTATAAGCCAGATCCTTGCCCCAACGTACCAGTTTCCTAAGAAGATCTACACCTTCTTGACTCCATACATCACAGATAGCTACAGTTTGAAGTCGTTGGTTGAATTCTTGGAATCCCTATGACCACCCCTGAAGTATGCATTGCTTCGATGGACGGGAGCCCCTGTTCACTTAAAGCCCCCATTGATGAGACAATACAGATGATCTTGGACCAGATGTACAGAGACTCCAGCACTCCATCCTTGAACATCCCAGAGCACGCCCTTCAATTCCTATTAGAAATTTGCACCCAGAAAGCCCCCTTTCTCCAACCACCAAGGCCACATGTATATATCCAGATAGATGGGGATGTTATGGGTTCTCCCCTCTGGGTCCTCTTCGCCAATTTCTTCATGGGCATCGTGGGGTAGAGGTTCTTCCAGAATTTTAACAAGCCAAGGATGTACGTGCACTACATCGATGACACCTTCGTCAGTGCCGACTTTACAGAAGAAATCGAGCAGCTGAGACATGCCTTCCATGCCCACAGCTGCCTAAAGTTCACCATTGAACACGGCCAAGACAGCCGCCTCCCCTTCCTTGACGTCCTTGTCTATCAGAATGAGTCCTAGTTTAGTATGAAGGTGTATACGAAGTCTAAAAGCCTGGGTATGTGTATAAATGGAGAAAGCAAGTCTCCTGAGAAGCAACAGCGCCTATGTCAGGAGGGCCCTCTCTCATTGCTCCTCCTGGAATGATACTCACAGTGACCCAGAACACATTGCCCAGGTTCTCATAAATAATGGAAACTCCAGTCATGCTGTCGAGGAATCTTTCAAGAAGAATATTGAGGAATGATACCACCAGGTAACCCCCTCCCCCCCGACTTCCTAAAGCTCATCAAGATCTACAAAGGGCACTTCCTAAGGAATTTTATCGAGGGAAATGTCAGCCACACAGATCATGACGTAGAAGATCAACCTTGTTATCATCTGCAAAACCAAGAAGGTCAGCAGCTTGGTGATGAAGACAAATGTGGTCTACCGCTACACATGCCCCATCCAAGGATGCCTTGGCAAATACGTCGGAATGAACACCATGCACTTCTCCAAAAGGATACCCTGTCACGCCCAAGTAGGAGCCATTTATAATCACGGCAGGACTGCCCACAACAAGACAATTAAATGGAATGATATTATCTCTGATATCGAAAATATTGACCAGACAACCGACCACCATTTCCCATGGCTCCTGCAAGCGCTGCATATTGGAAAGGAGAGGCTGAACTTGAACATCACACAAGAAACTTTTCTCCTCCCTACCGCTACCTGGAGAATGGCTACGAATAGTCGCACAAACATGCCAGCCAATTAGGAATACCTACAGGATGCCAGGAATTCCAGCGTCCATCCCCAGGAATACCTAAGCGCTCGCACTGGAGAAGAACTGGGACCATGCGTGCAGGATCATAGCCTTCACCTGAGACCGGCTCAGCTAATGAGAAATCAGCACCTGAGCTAAGCTGGTATAACACTGCCACGAAGACTCTGCTTTTCCAGTTCCTCTGCTAACTGGTTCTGATGATGACCTGTGAGGAGGTCGAAACATGTCGACAAAAAGAAACATAACACCATCAGAACTAGAAAATACAAGTGTGAATACCCGACAACGAACCCTGCCTGGTATGCCAGCATACCAGGAGACGAACCCCGCTTGAATAAGACAATTCATCCAGC
>NC_087202.1:76411192-76476192 GCF_015104395.2 Macrobrachium nipponense | reverse complement strand
GCAGACTGATTGAAAAGCAACTAAGAGCTGATGCAATGTCTAGAAAATTAGAATCTGGCGATTAACCTTGTCTTTGGAAAGACATTCAATCACTAAATTCCTGAACTTAAGGCTATCACACAGAGTAGGAGAAGCCGTCGGTGAGGAGGCTATCTCAAGAATGTGGGCAATCACTCCAGCACTGTCCTAAATTGCATAAACGATCAAGATTCCCGAAATTATGTAGATAACCTCCTTAATGATAACATTCAATTCATTTCGCTGTTCTTATTACTCCAGGTAACATCGGCGATGCCATAAACAACCTACCTAACAATAAATCACCCTGATGCGATGGTCTACCTGCTGAAGTTTTCAAATACGGAAATTCTGCTAGTTTCTCTGTTCAATTCATCCGTAATTCACCAGTTTCTTCCAGACTCCCTGCTCTTAGTTCACTTAAGCTAAAGGATGCAGGCGACCCTAGAAATTGTCACCCGATTGTAATTGTTACAATTGTGTGTCGAAGATACTTGAGTCAGTTCTTCTAGTGAGACTTCTCACCTTTCTTCACACTACTGACAACCAGCTCGGCTTCAAAGCAAACCACTCAACCGATACGTATATCTACATCCTGAAAGAATGGCTGAACTATTACCTATCATCAGCCCCTCCTGTTTTCCTATGTTTTGTGGATGTGAACAAAGCATTTGACAGAGTAAACTACCTGACGCTGCAAAAACGAGGCAAACCCCATATTTAATTGGCATTTTATATTGCTGGTTCTCCACAAAACAATTGTGTGTCAAATTGGGTAACTTGTCGTCGTACACCTTCGGCTCCCTAAACGGCCTCCGGGAAGGGTGTCATTGTCTCTCCATACATGTTTAATACGTACACTGATGCCATGAATGTCGAACTGAACTCACTCCGAATCGGATGCGTTATCAGTGCATCAACAATAAACAATCTCTGATAGGCCGACGATATGGTTCTGATTTCCCCCTCAGTGCAAGGTCTCCAGCAACCCATCGACACTTGCCGCCAATATGCAGAGGAATTTGATATGCTATACAACCAAACCAAGACCTAGTGTATGTTGCTGATCCCGAGATCGCTTAAGCTTATTGCAGAACCACAAATTTTCCTCGGAAATCATCGGCTGAAATTCGTACGTGAATTTCCGTATTTGGGCCACATTATCACGGACGACTTAAAAGATACGGCACCAGTAAATGAAAAGTTAAATAAATACGTAAACGGCAATTGAAAAGAAAGTCACAAAATAAGTGAAAGCGAAATGCGTTGCATCTACAAGGAAGACCTAAGTATCGTGGCAGCTTCTCGAAATTTTGAACTGTCATTTGTATATCCGTTACTGCACTAAACTGTTAGATAATGATAACTGGCCTTCCATTAGTCATGGGTAGTTGTATATACTTTATAAAAAGATGTTGTCTTTGGTGCAGTTAACCTGTATTGCTTGACGTCTTTCATATGAAATTTGGGAACCAAATACAAACCTATGTTGATAACTTAATTGAATGCGCTTTAGTTTACATAATTATTTCGCTTATTTAGGTGTATATGATAAAGTACTAATGAATATATTTCTACCGCGGCGAAAACATTAATACTCTCATGAATGATTGTTGATAAAATCTTAAGTATGAAATCGGCAAGGGCCCAGCTGCCTCATTCTAAATATGGATGCTTTTAAACTTGAAATGGGTTTTGGTGTCTGGTGTGAGCTGCAGTGTGTAACAGTGGGGCCAGGGAAGCCAACGTGAGTTCGAATTGCGCCATACTTTTGTGCAATTCTCTCCTACAAAGGAAATACCGAGTGTAATTTTCCACGGCCAGCGTCCCTCTCGAAACAAAGGCAATATTGGTATCATTGTTCAGGTTACCCAGTTCCCGTCTTCTACAAAGGAATTGTTGATAGCAGTTTTCGCTTTTTTTAACAATCTTTAAATGCTTCAGTTCTCTGCGTCAAAAGAAACGTGTAATCTATTCGTGCGGGATTACTTTTATGTCCGTGTGAATCAGACAGTTCAGATTTTTTTTCTTTTACTGAAACTGGAGTTCCATGCGGAAGTTCGTGGGTGGTTCCTTAGGTCGAGATAAGGATTCACAGTCTGGGGTTCACTTAGTTTTCCTGAATGAATGAGAGAATAATGAAGACACTAAAGATTTAATAATATAATAACCATTGCAGCTAAAGAAATATTGTTTTTAATTCGTTTTAGTAGCATCAAATTCCAAACCGCTCTGAATTCCTTGCCAGGTCAATGACCTGGGAAAAAGTTGGGAGACTCGGGGTTTACTTTTACGCTCTTCCCCTTTAGTTCGGACTCCTCGCTGATGTTTGTTCGTCGTTTTTGAAAAGTACCCGGGCTTTTGAAAGTGCGAGTCATGAAGATACGATTCTGTTAAAATTGGTTTCATTCTGGAAAGAAATATGGGAGATGATACTGGTTCCAGTTTTCATTATCATGATTATAATTGAAAAAGAAACCCACTAAATTACTGTGTATAACGTGTTTACTTATAAGTATTTTACTTATTTTATTTTACTTTATTTTACTCAAAGTACTCGAGTGTTGAGTAAAATAAAATGTAAATACTTATAAGTAAACACGTTATACACAGTATTTTTGTGGGTTTCTTTTTTAATCTTCAGAAGAAAACTGAAAGAAGTTTTTGTTGGGTTCATCATTATCATCGTCGAAGTGTGTCTATTGGTGACCCAGAATTGTTTATGGTATCAGTGATTAGTTTTCGTCAGTAATTAAGTCTGTCTTTTTTTTTAACCGTACATGGGTAGTGCCATCAATGAACCTCATGCAGTGCCCTGTTGGCATCAGATAAGGTTCGTTGCAGCGTTCCTGTGGTCTTCAGCTGCAACCCTTTTCATTCCTTTTACTGTACCTCCGTTCATATTTTCTTTCTTCCATCTTGCTATCCACCCTCTCTTATAAATTGTTTCTTATGTAACTGGGAGGTTTTCCTCCTGCTACACCTTTAAAACCATTTTTTTACTCTCAATTTCCCTTTGGGCACTTAATGACCTCATAGGTCCCAGCGCTTGGCCTTTGGCGTAAATTTTATGTTCAGATATATTCAATATCTTTTTTTGAATCGATGTTCTCAACATCTCTCTTCGGACATCATTGCTTTTGGAGCTGAACTTTATAGATTTATTTACGCGCTCGCCTACCATGTCGGTAGTACCGAGTTCGATTCCCCGCTGTGCCAAAGTACAGTCAGAATAATTTGTTTCTGGTGATTAGAATTTAATTTTGTCGATATAATTTGGTTCGGATCCCACAATAAGATGTAGGTCCCGTTGCTATGTAACCATTTGGTTCCTTGCACGCGTGGTTAAACTAAGCTATACTTAACTTACAGATTTATTAGTATGAATTTCAAATGAATCGTTTAATTTTTTGGTTCAGCTTCTTGGCAAGATAAGCGACAAGTAGTGGCTCCTGAGGTACCTGAGAAACATCCCATGAATATTAAGACTAGGACAGTATGATGTTCTCTCTCTTCTCATTACTATGTAAAACCTGTTTATTTTTTTCTAATGATAGTCGCTTTCTACTCTGGTCTGAAGTAATTGGGGGTACCGTGTGTGTGTGTGTGTGTGTGTATATGTATATATATATATATATATATATATATATATATATTATATATATATATATATATATATATATATATCCCCCCGACATATATAATGTATGTTTGTGTGTGTTGTTGATTTGCTTAATTGAGGTAGACTTATTGCCTCAGTATTACTCTGTATGTACGTCAGTTATATTCTGGTTATAATATGAAATATTGTGTTAGTTACTACAATAGATTATATTCGATGTCTCACTGTACATTTTTCTATCCCTTAGTGAGATTTTTATTTTCATTTGATTTCTCTGTGGTCACCCATTCCATTACTAACCAGGCCTAATGCTGACTGACGTGCAAACTTGAAATTCAAAAAGTTACCACAAAACAGCTGGAGTTCTTTTCATGATTAGTGCATTAATGAAGCTGCCTTGGCGGAACTCCCCTGCACACCTTTAGGCGAAGGTATATCGGCTCAAACTTCGTTTTCATAGTCATGTAAATCCTGAGTTAGGGGGTGGGGGGATTTGGGGAACAGGTGGATGCTGGAGGCCTTTGGATTCGGGATCGATCGTGGCTAGTTCAAAATGCAGTCTGTTTCCTTCTCTATGTTTAAGAGGGCTTTTTCTCTTTTTACTTCGTTGACTTTTGCTAAGTAATGCATTAAAGTTTAAACTTTGTGTAACGAGTAATTTGATTTATTCAGATTAGGTTATAAACTATAGTGATTAACATCGTCATTTTCATTATCAAGCATGTTTAAGTTTGCTGCATAATACGGGGAGAATGCTCATAACAAAAATATTCTGGGGCATTCCTTATCTAGAGCTTTATGCTGCTTGGATTTTCTTCAGGGTATTAGTTCGTTCGGCGTCTAGTTATGAATTATATTGAAAAAAAAAACGTTTAATCACAGCATTACAGAATATTCTTGATGGAATGTGGCGTTGAATTATTTTTTTAAAGCGAGCATTATATACACATACGTATATATTCTTATACACTATATATATATATATATATATATATATATATATATATATATATATATATATATATATATATATATAGTATATATAAATATGTGTGTGTGTGTGTGTGTGTGCGTGTGTGTGTGTGTGTGCGTGCGTGCGTGCGTGCTTGTGCGTACGAGAGAGAGAGAGAGAGATATATATATAAGTGTTTGAGTGGGCTTGTCTGCGTCTTTGTGGTAGTCGTTTCCTTTGGCTTTCTTGTTTAAAGTTCAGATTTTATTTCTGCTGAGACATGCGTTTTTACCTCGTATAGCAGTAATTTTGTTTCAGCTCGCCTCTAAGGATAACCTTTGGTCGTTCTCTCTTCACATGAGTGTGGCTTGTAAATGCGCTTGCGTGCTTTTCCATTTAACAAAGTAATGCATCAACAATAAGCGCCTCAGTGGCGTGATCGGTATGGTCTTGGCCTGCCACCTTGGTGGCCGCAAGTTCGATTCTCGGGCATTCCATTGAGGAGTTAGAGATGTGTACTTCTGGTGATAGAACTTCACTCTCGACGTGGTTCGGAAGTCACGTAAAGCCGTTGGTCCCCGTTGCTGAATAACCACTGGCTCCATGTAACGTAAAAACACCATACAAACAAAACAAGCAAAACAATGCATCAACACATGCATACGTAAATTAGGCCTGATATTGAAAAAAGTCTAATCAAATATTAAGAGACCTACGAATGATTTACGAAATATCAGAGAGAACAAAATTCCTTTCGTAGTGCTAATCGTAATGAAGCCTTTGCTGCTGCTTTTAAGAATACAGTTCGCAGATGAGGTCTTCATTGACAGGGCGCTATATCGTCGTAATGTCAGACAGTTAAACTAGAATAGCCCGGCAGTTCTGAAGGTCCGCACAGCTTCTATTCCCATTTTGGGAGTCACCATTACAGAAAATTGAATATTGAATCCGGGAAATAGTCTGGAGTGTGGAATCTGGTATCGTATGCTGCTGGATTATTATTATTATTATTATTATTATTATTATTATTATTATTATTATTATTATTATTATTATTATTATTATTATTATTATTATCATATCTTGGGAGTAGACCTCTAATAAGTAAAATAGAGAAGACTCTATACAAAATTAATGGAGCTGATGCAGCAATCTTTTTCAACAAGACTTATTATTATTATTATTATTATTATTATTATTATTATTATTATCATTATTATTATTATTATTATTATTATTGTTGCATTAAAGTACACCTTGATTTTATGATAACCTGCATTGTTTTTATAACATTATTCGCGTTAGTAATGTTCTTCATTTTTATTTATCTTACAAGTCTCTTGTCATTGATAATGCAACTAAAATTGCTCTTCGAGGTGGAGATACAGTCCGGTTTAACCAAGATGCCATTAGAGAGGGAGAAACAGATGGTGAAAGGAAAATATTCTTGGCCTTTGAACAGCAACGAGAGTTAGTCTGTACTCGGCAAATGAAAGCAAATTAGCGGGGTGTATATTTATATATATCCATATTGTCGTTATTTTATGTCCTTTACCTTGGGCTATAGTAGATTCACATCAACCATGCATCTGATGTCTAGGCCCGTCCCTTACGACGCTCCCTGTTGGCTGTTGATAAGCCAATCACAGGGCTGGAAACTCTGTCTCTCTCAAGATTTCACAGCCTATAGTATCTTTATCAATAAATCAATGCTTTGGAACTCATGACAGACTTTAGGAATCTGGTGTTCTCTACAGTGGGTCACAGCAAGCTATGGGAGTCCAAATGGCTTAATTAAAGGTATGCAAATATGTTGTAATTATAATGCTGAGACTTCGATTAAAGCATACAAACACTGGTATGGAAAAAAAAGTGTTGGCTCCAACTGAAGGAGCTTGATTGGCCAATGTAAAACTTCCGATCACTGAAAATTGTTGCCAGAGGTATCATTAACATGAGAGAGAGAGAGAGAGAGAGAGAGAGAGAGAGAGAGAGAGAGAGAGAGAGAGAGTCTGTTCGCTGTAAGAAATAAAGGGCAGAGAGAGGGATCGTTGTCTAGAGCAATTCACTTTTACGATCAGTTTAACGATAAACGTCTGTCTAGCTTAAGACTGGGATTTTCACGTCAAGATGTCCTCGGCATTGTTGCCAATAAATACTCTCTGTTTATAGGTAATCAAGTTAGATCATTTCAAATTATTTCATGCTTTCCTATTGCTCTTTTTATAGGTAATCAAGTCAGATCATTTCAAAGTATTTCATGCTTTCCTATTGCTCTTTTATAGGCAATTAAGTCAGATCATTTCAAAGTATTTCATGCTTTCCTATTTGCTCTTTTTTATAGGTAATCAAGTTTTAGTTTAGGATCATTTCAGTATAATGCATGCTTTCCTATTGCTCTTTTATAGGTTAATCAGTTAGATAATTTTCAAAGTATTCATGCTTTCCTATTGCTCTTTTATAGTTAATCAAGTTAGATCATTTCAAATTATTTCATGCTTTCCTATTGCTCTTTTTATAGGTAATCAAGTTAGATCATTTCAAAAGTATTTCATTTTTTGTTTTTTTCCATTTGCTCTTTATAGTTAATCAAGTTCAGATAATTTCAAATATTATCATGTTTTCCTATTCGCTCTGTTTGTATAGGTAATCAAGTTAGATTCATTTCAAAGTTTTCATGGCTTTCCATTACTCTTTTTATGGAATCAAGGTAGATATGTTCAAAGTATTTCAGGCTTTCCTATTACTTCCTTATAGGTAATTCAAGTCAGATTCATTTCAAAGTATTTCATGCTTTCGATATTGCTCTTTTTAGTAATCAGTCGATCATTTTCAAAATTATTTCATCTTTCCTATTACTCTTTTTATAGGTAATCAAGTTGAGATCATTTCCAAACGTATTCATTGCTTTCCTATTGCTCTTTTTATAGGTAATCAAGTTAGATCATTTCAAAGTATTTCATGCTTCCTATTACTTTTTATAGGTAATTCAATTAGATCATTTCAAAGATTTCATGCTTTCCTTATTGCTTTTCTTTATAATGGTAATCAAGTTGGAGAATTGGTCAATTAATTTCCCTTTTTCATCTTTCCAATTACTCTTTTTAATAGGGAATCAATTAGATCATTTCAAAGTATTTCATGCTTCCTATTCTCTTTTATTAGTTAATCAAGTTAGTTCATTTCAAAGTATTTTATGGTTTCCTAGTACTCTTTTTATAGGTAATACAGTTAGAATCATTTCAAAGTAGTTTTCCATGCTCTCCTGCTCTTATTAGGTTACTCTTTTAAGTCCAGGATCAATTTCAAAGTATTTCTCATCTTTCCTATTGGTCTTTTATTTAATTAATCAAAGTTAGATTTAATTTCCAAATATTTCATGCTTTCCTATTGGCTCTTTTTATAGTTAATCCAAGTTTTAGATCAATTTTCAAAGTTATTTCATGCTTTGCCTATTGCTCTTTTATAGTAATCAATTCAGATTTTTCATTTCAAAGGTAATTTCATCCTTTCCTATTACTCTTTTTTATAGGTTAATCAAGTTGGATCATTTCAAAGTATTTTCATAGCCTTTTCCTATTGCTCTTTTTATTTAGGTAAATCAAGTTCAGATCATTTCAAAGTTTTCATTTGCTTTCCTATTGCTCTTTTAGAGGTTCTCAAGTTCAGATCATTTCAATTTTTATTTCATGGCTTTCACTATTGCTCTTTTATAGGTTAATCAGTTAGATCAATTTCAAAATTTGATTTCATGCTTTCCTATTGCTCTTTTATAGGTAATCAAGTCGAATCATTTCTATTTCATGCTTTCCTATTGCGCTTTTCTATAGTTAATTAAGTCAGACATTTCAAAGTTATTTCATGCTTTCCTATTGCTCTTTTGTATTGCTAATCAGTCAGATCATTTCAAAGTTATTTCATGCGTTCCTATTGCGGCCTTTTTATAGTTAATTACAGTCAGATCATTTCAAAGTATTTCATGCTTTTTCCTATTGACTCTTTTATTGCTAATCAAGTCAAGTCATTTCCAAAGTATTTCATGCTTTCCTACTTACTCTTTTGCTAGTTAATCAAGTTAGATCTATTTCAAATTATTTCATGCTTTCCTTATTACTTTTTTATATGGTAATCAAGTTAGATCATTTCAAAGTATTTCATGCTTTTCCCTATTGCTCTTTTATAGGTAGTCCAAGTTCGAATAAGTTTCCATATTATTTCATGCTTTCCTATTCTCTTTTTTTTGGTTTTTATAGGTAATCAAGTTAGATCATTTCAAATTATTTCAATGCTTTCCTATTACTTTTTTCTTTTTTATAGGTAAATCAAGTTAGAATCATTTGTCAAAGTATTTCCATGCTTTCCTATTACGTCTTTTTATAGGTAATCAAAGTTAGATTCAATTTCCAAGAAGTATTTCATGCTTTTCCTATTGCGCTTTTTGTTAGTTAATCAAGTCAGAGAAAAAAAAAAAAAAAATTTTTAAAGTATTTCATGCTTTCCTATTATTCTTTTATAGTTAATCAAGTTAGATCATTTCAAATTATTTCATGCTTTCCTATTACTCTTTTTATAGGTAATCAAGTTAGATCATTTCAAAGTATTTCATGCTTTCCTATTACTCTTTTTATAGGTAATCAAGTCAGATCATTTCAAAGTATTTCATGCTTTCCTATTGCTCTTTTATAGTTAATCAAGTTAGATCATTTCAAATTATTTCATGCTTTCCTATTGCTCTTTTATAGTTAATCAAGTCAGATCATTTCAAAGTATTTCATGTTTTTCCTATACTTTTTATAGGTAATCAAGTTAGATCATTTCAAAGTATTTCATGCTTTCCTATTGCTCTTTTATAGTTAATCAAGTCAGATCATTTCAAAGTATTTCATGCTTTCCTATTACTTTTTATAGGTAATCAAGTTAGATCATTTCAAAGTATTTCATGCTTTCCTATTGCTCTTTTATAGTTAATCAAGTTAGATCATTTCAAATTATTTCATGCTTTCCTATTACTTTTTTATAGGTAATCAAGTTAGATCATTTCAAAGTATTTCATGCTTTCCTATTGCTCTTTTATAGTTAATCAAGTCAGATCATTTCAAAGTATTTCATGCTTTCCTATTGCTCTTTTATAGTTAATCAAGTCAGATCATTTCAAAGTATTTCATGCTGTCCTTTTTGTTTTCTCTTTTATATGTTTAATCAAATTAGAATCAAGATTTCAATTCAATTACATCCTGCGTTTCCTATTATTGGTAACTCTTTTTATAGGTAATCAAGAGATCTTTTTATAATCAAAGTATTTCGTGTTTTCAATGTTTCCTATGTCGCTCTTTTATGCTCCTTTTAATGCTCTTTAATAGTAAAACAGATCATTTCAAAGTATTTCATGCTTTTCCTATTATCTTTTTTATAGGTTAATAAAGTTAAATCATTTCAAGATTTCTGCTTTCCATTGCTCTTTTATAGGTGTAATCAAGTTAGATCATTTCAAAGTATTTTCATGCTTGTCCTATTGCTCTTTTAATAGTAATCAAGTATAGATCATTTCAAAGTTATTTCATGCTTTTCCTGATTGCTTCTTTTTTATAGTTAATCAAGTTAGATCATTTCAAAGTATTTCATGTTCCCTATTGCACTCTTTTATAGGTAATCAATGTCAGACATTTCAAAAGTGATGTTTCAAAGCTCACACACACATTGCGCTTTTTATAGATAATCAATTTACATCATTTCAAATTATTTCATGCTTTCCTATTGCGCTTTTTATAGGTAATCAAGTTAGATAATTTCAAATTATTTCATGCTTTCCTATTGCGCTTTTTATAGGTAATCAAGTTAGATAATTTCAAATTATTTCATGCTTTCCTATTGCGCTTTTTATAGGTAATTAAGTCAGATTATTTCAAATTATTTCATACTTTCCGATTAATAGTTATAATGATGCTGAATTTTTCCATATTAAAGGAACATTTAAAAGGAATTGTAATTTAACCTTTTAGCCCAAAAGTGAAAATCGTAGAAATTTTTCATTAAGACCATTTTTTTTAATGAAATTGAACGTCGACAGAATTTCCATTCTAAAAAGTCGACTTTCATACTCGACAGTTGGTATATTAATTCCTTCACTAGTCGGCAAATGACACCTTTCGGATTCAGTTTCGCAATATAAAAGTCTCAATGAAAAACTTCACTGTGATGTGAAGCAGCACTTTTGAGATTACCGGGTGGTGGTGATGTGAACTGGAACATCGTTTATTTGATCACTCTTTCACATCTTGAGAATGGCTGAAGTTTTGCTTTGCTTTCTTGGGGGAGGGGGGGGGGGGTGGCGGGTTTAATCTTCCTCTTTGAAGTGGAGCGTTTGTCATTACCTAATGGAACAAGACTTTTTGGGTTAGACTTCAACTTGGGAAAGTCAGTCTAGGCTACTTGTTTCTTCATTTTTGTCTTCTCTCCTTAAGGACAAATACAGACACACAATATATAGTATATTATATTTATATATATATATATATATATATATATATATATATATATTTATCATGTCCTGCTGAAAGTGCTGTTGAGTTAGTATAGTCATAAGAGGAAGATCTAATGTCATTTTTTTTCCAAATATTTCAGTGAAAAGTCTGTTGACGGACTTATATCTGAGGAATAACGAGTCCTTTATAGTATATAGTATAGATATATATCTATATATATATATATATATATATATATATATAATATATCTATTTATATATATATATATATATCTATATTTATTTTTATTTTTTATATATATATATATATATATTATATATTAATATATATATGTTGTGTGTGTGTGTTGGTGTTGTATGTTATATATATATATATATGTATATTATTCTATATATATATATATATATATATATATATATATATATACTTAGGGTTCTATTTTGTTTTCTGTGAAAGTCTGTTTGAACCGGACTTATACTGAGGAATAACGATCATTATATATTATATATTATATATATATATATATATAGATATATATATATATATATATATATATATTATATCTATATATATATATATATATATATATATATATATACTTATATATATATATATATTTTTCGATATATATATATATATGTGTTGTGTGTGTGTGTGTTTTTATGTATATATATATATATATAATATATATAATATATATATATATATATATATATATGATATATACTTAGGTATATGTTATTTCTGTTGAAAAGTCTGTTGACGGAACTTATATCGATGAATAACGAGTCATTATATATATATCATATATTATATATATATATATACTATATATATAATAGTATTATCTATATACTTAGGTATATGTTATTTCTGTCCTTGACTCCTGTGGCAAAATAGAATGGAAGGATTGACCCATGTCTGCTCTTTCCACACGATACTGACCTAAGACGAAATTAATGGCGTTATTGACATTATGGCAATGATCCGTAGATCTCTGTTTTAAATGAATCCGAATCGAGATGCGAGTCAGGATTAGCCTTTTATTTATCCATTTTTTACTAATCCCCCCCCCCCCCCCACCTTTTTTTCCTTTTTTTCTTTTTTTTTTTTTGCAGTGGAGGTAAGCGATACTCGAGTGCCTTCGAGTTAAGTCCTTCAGTCCTCGGCATTCCAAGCACTTGATGCCGTGCTTGAGTGTTTTCTCTTTGCATTCCAGTGAATTCTGAAGTAATGGTAATTTAAATTTGGCGAAATTCATCCGTCGTATAAAAAAACACATCGGAGTTTTTTTTCTCTCTCTCTTTTTCTAGTTATGGGTTGTATTTAATCGTTGCTGGCTTTTGGTACTGGATTTCGATATTAATATTGACCTACATATTATTGAATAATTTAGTGTTTGACTAATCTTCCAGGTGTTTTGTATACAACTTCTTATTGGTCCTTGTTTTCTGTTGGGCAGTTTATATTATTAGGCTGTTTCTAAGTTGGTTGATGACTATATAACCAACGTTCTCATACCAAGCGTTTTGCCGTTGCTTTTTTTTTACAATGAACTTTGTAATTCTTGTGTATGAATTCCTTTCCCAAATTAACTCTCATATAGACGGTCATATCTGTTACTTTTTTAAATTTTTAATGCTTGTTACAGTAAAACAATTATGATTATCAGACTAGAATGCAAAGTATTTATGTCAGTACAAATTCAGTGAGTGCCATAGTATAATGAATTGGGTTTCCCTTTGAAGTGGAGCGTTTGTCATTACCTAATGGGACAAGACTTTTTGGGTGAGACTTCAACTTGGGAAAGTCAGTCTTAGGCTATTTGTTTCTTCATTTTTGTCTTCTCTCCTTAAGGACAAATACAGACACAAGTCTGACTGCTGTTATATAGTATTCAGAGTTAATGTTCCTTATCCCTACAAATTAGTAGTGTTTTTTGAGTATAAAGCATTAAAGCAAAAATGGCTATTTTACGATATGAAGGCACAATGGGCAGTGTTATGGAAATGCTTGTTGAATTAGTACAAGTCGGTGATAGGTTAGCGTATGATACATTCGGTGATTTTAGTCGAGTGCAAAGGAAGGTTTTATTTGTACGGAGAGAGAGTGCTTCAGTGGCGTGGTCGGTATGGTGTTGGCGTACCACCTCAGTGGCCGCGAGTTCGATTCTCCGGCATTCCGTTGAGGTGACCTTACCTTACCTTACAGACCTTACATCTTGTTCGGGTTGCCCCAGGTTCCCTCAGTGTGAGGCGCACCTCTAATGTCTAACCAGAGAGTTGCTAGTACATCTTCCGGTATATTTTGCATCTTCCAATCTTGGATGGTCTGGGATGCAGTTTAGATATTTGTCGAGCTTATTCTTAAACACATCTACGCTCACTCCTGATATATTCCTCAGATGAGCTGGCAACGCATTGAATAGACGCTGCATTATCGATGCTGGTGCGTAGTGGATTAATGTCCTGTGTGCTTTCCTTATTTTTTCCTGGTATAGTTTTGGGCACTATTAATCTACCTCTGCTTGCTCTTTCTGATATTTTTAGTTCCATGATATTTTCTGCTATTCCTTCTATCTGTTTCCATGCCTGAATTATCATGTAGCGTTCTCCTTTGCTTTCCTTTCTAGACTATATAAAATTTTGAAGGGGAAATTCCTGTACGTCTTTCCCAGTAGTCTAGGTCCTTAACTTCTTCTATTCTAGCTGTAAAGACCTTTTGTACACTCTCTATTTGTGCAATATCCTTTTGATAGTGTGGGTACCATATCATATTGCAATATTCAAGTGGACTACGAACATATGTTTTATAAAGCATAATCATGTGTTCAGCTTTTCTTGTTTTGAAGTGCCGTAACAACATTCCCATTTTTGCTTTACATTTTGCCAACAGAGTTGCTATTTGATCATTGCATAACATGTCCTATTCATCATCACACCAAGGTCTTTAACTGCTTCCTTATTTGTGATGGTCTCATTATTAGGTCCCTTATATGCATAATTTATTGATTCAAATTTATCAGAGTTAAATACCATCCTATTTACCTCTGCCCAATCATATACTTTGTTAAGGTCTCTTTGTAGAGCGTTCCTATCTTCATCACAAGTAATTTCTCTACTTATTCTTGTGTCATCTGCGAAACTACTCACTACCGAATCCTTAACATTATTGTCTATGTCTTCAATCATAATAACAAACAGTATTGCAGCTAACACCGTACCTTGCGGCACACCGGATATTACCTTGGCTTCATCCGATTTCTCGTCGTTTGCAATAACTATCTGTTTTCTGTTGTGTAAAAATTCTTTTAACCATCTTCCTACTTTATCCACGATATTGTGTTTTCTAATTTTCTTCGCCAATATATTATGGTCTACTTTATCAAAGCTTTTGCAAAGTCTAAATAAACCACATCTGTTTCATTTCCGCTTTTCATATTTTTGAATATGTTTTCACGGTGGACTAACAGTTGGGTTTGTGTACTTTTTCCGGGTACGAAACCATGTTGTCCTTTATTAAACAAATTATTTTTTATTAAATGTTTCATAATATTTTTCTTCATTACCCTTTCATACACTTTCATAATATGTGATGTTAGACCTCACAGGCCTATAATTACTTGCCTCTAGTCTTGATCCACTTTTTGAAAGTAGGGGTAATATATGCTAATTTGTGCTCATCATATATCTTGCCTGTATCTACACTTTGTCTTAATAATATTGCAAGTGGCTTTGCGATAGAATGAACTACTTTCTTTAACAAAATAGCAGGAATTCCATCAGGCCCTGCAGCAGCTCCATTTTTAATTTCATTAATAGCCTGCACAATATCAGCTTCATTAATATCTATGTCAGCTAAATATTCACTATTTTCATCCCTTACTTCTATATCATTATCTTCATTATCTATTCTAGGGGTGAATTCTCTCTTATATCGTTCTGCCAGTATGTTGCAAATTTCCTTTTTTCATTCGTTAATCTCCCTTCAATTCTCAGGGCCTATTTCTATTCTTCTTTTATTCATCTTCTTCGCATATGAGTATAATAGTTTGGGGTTTTGCTTGATATTTAATAGGGTTTTTTTCTTCCAAGTCCCGTTTTTCATTTTCTTTTGATTGTATAATAACTTTTGTTCTGCATTTTCTATCTTACTTTTTAGTTCTATAACTTTCCATGCATTTTTTTCTTTTGCAAGACCTTTTTTCCACTTTCTGATTTCCTGGAACAAGATCCTTCTGTCTCTTGGTATGCATGAATGATGTTTACTTTTCTTCTTCGGTATATATTTTTCCACTATTATCTCCAATATTTTTATATAATATCTCCGTATTTACCCTTATGTCATCACTTACGAAAATGTTATCCCAATCTTTGTTTAATTCTTCATTAATTTCTGACCCATTTTATATTTTACTGTAGAAGTTGTATTTTCCATATCCTTCCCACTTTTTCATTTCTTGCTTATCTCTATTTTCACTTGTTTTGGAATGAACTGTTAATTCTATGACATTATGGTCTGAAATACTCGCATTATAAACTATTATTTCTTTAACATAATTCATCTCGTTCACAAATCTAGTCTAAAGTATTTTTGCCTTTCTTGTTGCAGGTGATTTATTTGTTGAATGTTGTATTCTAGTAGCATATCTAATAGCTTTTCAAATTGCCTCTTATCTTCTGCACTACTATTACTCTCTTTTTTATATGTATAAGTACAACCACAATCTCCTATTCGTTTCTTTCCATTCTACGAAAGGAAAGTTGAAGTCACCAGATAGGAGAATAGTCCAGTCCTTGTGATTTCTACATATATCATCCAATTTTCAATTATTAAGTCAAACTCTTTAGTATTAGGAGGTCTATATATTACTATGTTCATCAATTTTTCAGATTCAAATTCTACCGCTATTAGTTCACATTCTGAGTTACTATATTTCTCATATATTTTTTCCTTTTTGTTTTTTGTCTTTCCCATATATTGCGGTTCCCCCTTGATTCCTATTTTTTCTATCTGATCTATAAGTTTGGAACCCTTTTATTTGATCATCATTCCCAGTCTCTTGGGAATACCAGGTTTCACTTATATTCATTATATCTATTTTCTTTTCATTTTGGGTTAGTTTCTTCTAAGTACTCACTTTTGGGTTAGTTTTCTTTTCTAAGAAAACTATCTTTTTGAGTTACTCGTAACTAAACCCTGCGCATTCATCACTATGATGGTTTGCGTGTTTTCTCCTTCATTTAATACTGATAGTAATAAGGATTTTCCCATGTCTCTTTCCTGTTCTGGTATGTTGTTCTTTTTTTCATTCCAGAAATTCTGACATTAAAAAATCCAACTTTTCCATAATATTTGATCTTCCTTCATCATAATTATTAATTTTGTGTCTGAATCTGCAATTTTCTCCGTTTCTGCAATATCCTCTTGCATAATAAATACAGTTATTATCTCTTGAGTAGAATTTCGGAGCTGATGCTTTGAAATTTTTTGCTGACACCTCTGCATATCCCTCATTGGTGGTTTGCTTTTCTCTTTTACCTGATATTCTTGATTTCTCTCTTTATTTGTTTCTTTCTTATTTTGGATTTTATTACTTGGTTGGTTATTTATTTGATTATGATTCATGGCTACAGGGTGCATATATTTGCATTTTTTGTCGAACTTACATCCTTTTCCTTCTTTTAGGTTTTTTACATATTTTTTGGATGCAGATCTCTGCAATCATCCCCATATCCATCTAAGTATGCACATTTACCATATATTTCATAGTTTTGACATATCTTAGGATGTTTGTAGTAACATCTTTCTCCAAATCTGCAATTCCCTCTTTTCAAAAGGTTTTGCAGATTTTGTCTTTCTTGTCTATTTTTTTCCTCTTTCCCGTCATGTATAGATCTGGGTAGAGCCTCTTCGGGATTTGCTTTTCTGTTGTCATATCGTAATTTATTTTCTTCGTAGTATGCTGCTTTATTGCCTCATATGTAGTATCAATGAGTATCTCTGCATCCCCATACTTTTATCTTGTTCTTTGGGGGTTTTCCTTATTTTTTTCTGTCATTTCATTTTTGTTTACTTTTCTTCCGTTTTCCTCTTCTTCTTTTTCTTCTTCTTCTTCCTCTTCCTCTTCTTCTTCATCCTCAACTATTTGTACATTCAATCTTGATTTAATAACATTGTCTATCCATGATAGACATGTTGAACAAAAATTCTTGTATCTTTTCTCAAATCTTGTATTACCTCAGCACACTGTGGATGGGTCGGAATGTTGCATGCAGCACATTTTCTGATTAGGTTTTGTGGATTGACTATGCTACCAAACCTTACACAGTTGCATGCTTTTGGCATTCTTTTTCCTAATGCATCAATTAGTATATTCACAAGATTCACCTTATTCATTTTTCTTTGTCGAATATGTTGGTTTATGTATATTTTCTTTATGAGTCTCTTGACCACTTGGATTTTATTTGGAACTTCTTCAATTATTTTCAAGATGTTTTCATTAGATTTGTTCCAGTTTGAAGGATTATATCCTTCTAATATATCTATGAATGCTTTTGTATCTTTTTGGTTAGGGCTGTTGCTGATTTCATAGATGAGAAATGCCAGTTCCCTTCCTGCTACCTCATCGTATTGCGAATCTGCTAAGCACGCCAAATTACGCCACCTTTTCCCGCAGTTGGAACTTACTGCCATCTTGTTCTGATTTATAGTATTAACACTTGATAAAACTAACTTAGAAGACGCTTTATCCTACTATTTCTGGTGATAGAAGTTCACTCTCGACGTGGGTCGGAAGTCACGTAAAGCCGTTGGTCCCGTAGCTGAATAACCACTGGTTCCATGCAACGTAAAAGCCATAAAAACAAAAAATATTTGTACGGAGAGCGGTAATTTTAGATTTCGATAAGCTTACCACCGCTGCATATAATATAATGAAAATAAAATGAATCCTAAAACTCACTAAGTAAACTTAACAAGGCTACTTCGTTCTAGAATGTCATTAAGCAAAAGGCTTAATGACACCACTTGACTTAGGATTCATATTCCACGTTAATCAGTCTCTTGAAAAGTTAAGAAGTTCATAAACCTTGTGGAAAGAAGATTTAATGTTATTAGCGGTAAGAGCAGGACGGATATTAGAGAATGGTCACCTTGCGCATGTTCTCAAGAAACTATGAACTTGATAACAAGCGTAGCAGTTTGCACGGATTTTGATTAACCGATTTCATGAAAAAAAAAGGGACAAAACGTATTACAATCCAAGTTTATAAAGCAATGTATTCGTAAATAAGAATAAGAAAATATAAGGTCAAGGATTATAATCGTATGGAGTAGCATTAAATCCTCCCGCAAATAAAAGATTAACCATCCCCCCCAAAATAATAAATAAATAAAATTTTATATGAAAAAGTGATACCGTGGTAATTCGACTTCATTGATACAACCTAGTATAAAGTGACAGTATTTGTTGTTTACGAAGTACAAAGTGAACCTTCTCAAGAGAATTGGTGTACTACGTCTTAACAAACTGGCTAGAACTAAAAATGATGGTATTCTTGATGACTTTGTTCCTTAACGTCGTACCTTATTCTGGTAACTGGAACTATTTAATTGAATTCTGTTGAAAAAGTTGAAATAATATGAAGGCGACGTGAACGAATGCTTGGCTTAGGGGTTCTGGCCGACAATTGAAAAACCCCCACAATTATATTCAGTAAACGAAGGGAATTAAGAAAGAATAAAAAAAAAAAAAAAAACATATATCATTGTGATCCTGAAGAAATTGAAAACCTTGGACCAGAACGAAAAGAAAAGAGAGAGAAGTAATTAGCAAAGGAATATGAATTATGAAACCCTGAAAGAAATTTTAATGAGAGAGGAAAAAATTAAGCAGCGCCAGAGGAGTAAGAGAGAAAGCGCTTGAACTGGAGCATTAATGAATACTAAAAGGAGAAGAAGAGAGGGAGGATGATAAGAAGAGGAATAAAAAAACAGATATATTCATGAATTTGAATCAGACTTTTCACCTGTTCCGGAGAAATGAAGTTCCCGAGAGGAGACAAACAAAACAGCTGCAATTTAATTCCGGAAGGAAATTAACAGCTATTCAGAAGACCAAAACTAATTAGAAGTATCCGAAGCTCATTCACTCAACGCAAGATGAAAAATCTGAATGGAAAAAAATTTGTCCTTTAAGGAGTTGGCCTGGCTACGGAGAAAACATGGAATGGTAATTTGGCTACCAGGTTGTCTCAAAAAAAAAAAAAAAAAAAAAAAAAAAAAAAAAAAAAAACCGAGTCTGGAAAGGGTTAAAAAAAAAAAAAAAAAAAAAAAAAAAAAACAGTCTGGAAAGGGTAAAGGGGTTTGGGGTGGAGGGGTACTCATGGATTTAGTCTGGAATTTATTGGGAACACTGGAGAAGAAATTTTGGCGACGCGAGTAGTTGGTTAAAACTCGAATGCTGGAATGATTCGTAAGATATATAGCACATTTAAGTGTGTTCGGTTTTGCATGTTCATCTACGTGTCAAGAGAATATTTAATGTAACTATAAATATATTCATTATAAAAGTGATGGTGAGACATGTATTTTAATTTTTTGTAAGCCAACGAAATCATCACTGTAAACATTTGCTTGTGCATTCTTTTTTTTCTCTTTCTTTTTTACTATCTTTTAAGTGAGAATTCGAATGTTAGATGAATTCATAAAACATCGTATAAAAGTTAAGAATAAATGGGACCATCTTTTTCCCCCCTCTTCGTTTGTAATTTTGATGAATACACATAAAATCTCCTTAGATTTTTTTTCGTATATTGCTTAGATCATATATAGGTTTAGTATTGCAAACACTTAGCAAGTACCTATTATAGATATTTTATTGTCATTACAATCACTTGAGGAATACCTGATATGAATATTTTATTTTCATTGTTATTTTTATCAATCATCCCAAAGCAATAATGAGCTGATGTGACTGTGACTGTCCATTTTCACCGAGAAAAGCATAATTGCTTGTGCTTTTAACGCGACGAAACAAATCCCATTGATGATGGAGTTTATATATTAACTTGTCTAAGGTACCTTTAGGAACCTTTGCTTTACTTCGCCTTTTCAGGAAATAACGTAAGCAGCATAGGTATATATTATATTATTATTATTATTATTATTTATTATTATTATTATTATTATTATTATTATTGAGTAGATCCCTACAGCATCTACAGTCTACTCCGACCGACTGCAGTGATCATTCGGATGATACCGAGAGAAACGTTGGCCGCTAAAAGAATATGAACCCCAAAATTGACTTATACCTTTATTTATTTACTTTCGGTAATAAATTTATTATTATTATTATTATTATTATTATTATTATTATTATTATTATTATTATTTGAAAAAATAACCGAGTTGTATGGAAAAAGGGCTAAAAGGCCTCCACTTAATGAATGCCCACGTCTGAAATAGAACGGCTTGCCCAAGTAGACAGTACCCATATTGTTCTGTGTCTAAACTTTCCGTCATCTTACCAGGGCCAGCCTCTCTTAAATGTATGTAAACAAAGTGAAAGTGTATAACCGTACTAAGAGGCATGGAACGATACGCAGCGACCCTATGTTCGAAACCTTTCTTCTTGATTCTTTTATATTACCGTCATTTAAACAAGTCGCTTAATTTGACTCCTGTTAAGTTTACTTTGCTGGAGTGCTACATCAACGTGTCAGATTGATAAGGGGAACCGAATAGATTCCTGAAAGCTATCCTTAAAGTTTTAGATTTAAATATATGTACATTTACATAACTGAGGATTTGTTTGTCTTACTATGAGGATTTGTCTTTCCATTACCGTCATTGTTGACGTTTGGGGCACACTAGTAATGGAAAGAAAATACATGGACGAAAAATGAGTCAGATGAATTTTAGGCCAAGGCAGTAAATGCTTTTCATATTCACCATCTCGCCCCCGTGCTTTTGATAGCACCGCGCAAACTTTCCCCGCACACTCGGAACTCTGCTCAAGAATACGTGAAAAATGCTTCGCTTTCTCGGCATTTTCCCTTTCGGCGTCGGCGTGTTTCTTTCAAAAAGTTTGTCGCACATAAAAGGTCACTTTGGGCATAACTTCATCAAGAATGTCACGTCTAAGAGAGATAACCCATTGTCGCAGCAATACGTGCTACATACACACATACAAGCTCGTACATATATACTGGCACACACACGTAATACACGTATATACGGCAGAAAGGGCAGATGTACCAAGTGGAGTTCCTCATGGTTCTGTCCTTGGCCCTCTCTTGTTTTTAATTTTCATTAATCACATACACATACACACATATTTGAGCAACATATTCCAGTAGACATGTTAATCTTACGGTTATGTGCAATTATTTTTTCGAGTGAGGTCTGTAGCCCTAAGCACTTTAACGCGCTGGTTGCAATCAACTTAGTCACCTATCCAGTGAATTCGGGATTCATTGCTTAGGTATATTGGAATGTTTATAAAAAGGGCCCAGGTCGATTCCCTCTTTTGCTGGATTGAACTCTGGTCTTTTGTTTAGCCATGAAATTTTGTGTATATATATATATATATATATATATATATATATATATATATATATGTGTGTGTGTGTGTGTGTGTGTGTGTGTGTGTGTGTGTGTGTGTTAATATATTCAGTTTTAACATGGTTTGGGGTATACGATACGTTGTAGTTTCTGTTATGGTTAAATCTATGTTTAGGTTTGTGACCGCGTGATATCCGATAATCCTGGATTCTCTCTTGAAAATAAAATTTACCCTTTTGACAGTTATCCATCTGACATTCTTGATCTTGTCGTTTACCTGATAATTTCTTTCTAACTGTATTTCATTCGTTCCTTGACAATGTCTTAGTAAAGACGAAAGCGCTTGGATTTCTGCCCATCATTTTCGTGTGGTATTCGCTTATTTAATGAAGTCACGTGCATCTACTGTGATTTTTAAGCATATATATATGTGTGTGTGTGTTTAATAGGTAGATAGGTAACACGGAAAGAATAGAAGTAAAAAAGAAGAAAAGTAAGTTTTGTTAGACATAAGAGTAAATATAGGAGCAATGATGATTTTTGTTGGTGATAAGAGGAATGGCCAGTTTAATATCCGTTCGTTAACCGGTTAAAACGGAAGCGAGAACCGATACCAATTTTAATTGGAGAAAACGGGTTAAAAATGTGCCTATAAATATAATTAAGGCAATTGTATTTTTGGGTGGAAGGAATTGAGAAAAGTTCATAAAAAAATAGGTGATAATTGGGACTATGCCAAAGGTACTATAAGGGAAGAATAAGATTATACTAAATTCAAGTTAATGATACAGAATCAGCATAAGCATTTAATATTGGAATGAATAAACTAGATGATCAATAAGTAACATACAAAAGGATAAATTAGGCTGTCGAGGACAAAGTGAGTAGAACATTAGATGGGGTATGTTATAAATTTTAAAGGTAGAGCTGAGCAAATGATTAATGGACAAAACGTTATCCTTTTGGGGAAAAATTCTGAAAGGTAGATAATGAGAGGGTGAATATTAGAGTGGAGGTTCCATATGGGGAGACATTCTCTTAAGTCCATTCCTGAGTCGATGGTATAAGTATTTTGAAGATCTTTTGAACATGGGGGCAATAAACAGATACTGAAAATAAACAAACGTGCGATATAAGCTCTCAGAGTACAGGGGAAAAGTTCACTGATTTCAAAGGCCCTTGTTGAGTGTGAATGGACAATCAAACGTCTGATGTTACTCAATACCCTGTGACATCAATCTGTCACATAATTGTTTCCAGGGATATTGCTGAGTTGAAGATAATTGTATTAGAGAAAAAAATTAGCGAGTGTGAAAGGCCTGAAACTGGCAAGTTTTGGTTTGTGATGTGTAGCCTCTACGACCTTGGAACTCTTATAATAGCTTTCGTTATCCGTCACTGTAACGATGTTAAGTGCTTCGATAAGTGTGCTATTCGCTCCTTTCATGTTTAAGGTGTACATTTTCTTGATGTGTTATAATTCGCTTTTTATTCATTTGGAAGCCTTTCCGCTTCTTTCATCTGCCTTTGAGATATGATTAAATTTCAACTTGAATCTGAATCTCTCTCTCTCTCTCTCTCTCTCTCTCTCTCTCTCTCTCTCTCTCTCTCTATATATATATATATATATATTATATATATATATATATATATATGTATGTATGTATGTATGTATGTGTTTATGTGCATACATATATGTATAGGTGTGTGTGTGTGTGTGCGTCTTTAAATAAGTATGTATGTATGTACGTGTATATCAAAGTCAACATTCATTAATTCACTTGGAATTGTATTTTAGTTATATTGCGCCTTTCACTACCTTCTTTGATGTTTCAGCCTTCCGCCGAGATAGGTCAGGCTTTAATGTTAACTAAAAT
Organism: Macrobrachium nipponense; assembly: GCF_015104395.2. Classification (NCBI taxonomy): domain Eukaryota; kingdom Metazoa; phylum Arthropoda; class Malacostraca; order Decapoda; family Palaemonidae; genus Macrobrachium; species Macrobrachium nipponense. The sequence continues at coordinate 76,452,671 of NC_087202.1, read as the reverse complement.
TAATTTTTCTTTTTTTTTTAATACTTTGCTCTCCTTTTTTTAAAATCTCTATTTCTCTTCTATCTGGCAACTTCATTCACGATACGTGTTTCCCAAAATAACTTCTAGTCCATTCTTATTTATAGAACTGTCCCATCTTAATCTTGCATCCCGGATTTCTGTGCTTTATCTGACACGTTTTGGGGTTAAATATAGTACACACACACACACACACTTATATATATATATATATATATATATATATATATATAGTATGTATATATATATATATACATATGTGTGTGTGTGTGTGCGTGCGCGCGTGTGTGTTTGTGTGCGCGTTCGTGCGTGTATGTATGTGTGTGTGTGTGTGTGTGTGTGTGTGTGTGTGTGTGTGTGTAGTATTTACTAACAGGACCTCACTGAAACTAGATGGTATCAAGCGGAGATATTGTTAAAAAAAAGTGACAAGTTTTCCTGGACTAACATTCCTCAGCGTTAAGTATCCGTGGATTCTTGACAATGACGACTGTTAGTTCAGGAAAGCTTGTAACTTGTTTTTGAATAAATATCTCCACTTAATACCATCTAGTTTCAATATTCTTAATTATTTATTCATTTATGATCACTATTATCATTAATTTATTCACAATTTATCATACTAATTTATATATTTCATTTTCATTAGGGCGCTGAATAATCCTGATGAGTTCCAGCGCTTGGTCCTTAAGACCTAAATTTCATAAGCAATCAATCAATCAATAAGTTCTGTTTACGATTTATTCTGGCTCCGTTTGTTATTTGGTTTTTTTCATTTATTTATTTATTTATTTTTATTTTTTTTTTTTGGGGGGGGGCTCTAGTGCTTAGTTTTTATAGTCTCCCTACATCACGAATACGCGTACACCCATTTACCAATCAGAGGATAAGTCGTGCTTTCAGGGAACCTCGTAACACCTGTTGAATCACTTCTTTCCACATAAACTCTTTGTAATTCATTGGTTCTCGGTTGCATGTTCGGTGACTATTTGTTCCGTCTACTAATTTACTTGGGTTCTCTTCTTCTTTAAGTTTCTCGTTGGACGAGTGGTTTTCGCTCTCGGCTACCAATCCGGTGGTCCGAAGTTCGACTCTCGGCTCGGCAACGCGGAATCAGAGGAATTTATTTCTAGTGATAGAAATTCATTTCTCTATATAATGTGGTTCGGATCCCACAATAAGCTGTGGGTCCCGTTGCTAGGTGACCAATTGGTTCCTAGCCACGCAAAAATATCTAATCCTTCGGGCCAGCCCTAGGAGAACTGTTCACCAGCTCAGTGGTCTTGTAAAACTAATATATACTTTTTTTCTTCCTACTTAAGGTTTTCCTTATTTTTCACAACTTTCCATCCGTAGGGAGGTAGGTGTTTTGCCTCCTCTTTGCTAAGGTTCCATTTAAGGCGGTTAGTTTCAAATCTCACAGGTATCTTCATTACGCAATGTATTAATGAAACTATGAAAACATCTCTAATAAATTTAATAATGACACCAATCGTAAATTTACAGAAACTTCATATTATATGGGAATTTCTATTCTATGAATTTTCCCCATCTCGAATTTTATTAGTAAATTTTTTTATTTCGAGATATTAACGACAGCAGTTTTAAGGCCAGTTCGAATAACCAAGTAATGCCAAGTTGAAATTCATGTTAAGGTTGTTTTTATCAAGTGTCGCCCGTGGAATGAAGATTACATTTGACTCAATAGTATTGGATAGCCACTTCCTGAAAAATTGCCCACCAAATACCACACACACACACACACACACACACTGACGAGAAAACAGAAATTGCCAGGCTTCCAAAGCGGATACGCAGGCTTCAATTGCGACTGTCAAACTAAGGCAAAAACAATTTCAACTTCTAACGTCGCGGTCTTGAAAATGCTTTGGCAAACGGAATCCGAAATTCCTCCTTGATTACAAATCTTGTCTTTCATCAGTGGCGAAACAGCATGAATCCCAAACGTTCTAGGGAAGAGTGTGTGTGTCTGTATATATATATATATATATATATTATATATATATATTATATATATATATAATTAAATATCTATATATATATATAGATAATATATATAGATTATATACATAACATTAAGCAGTTTTCAGTAACATGAGGCGGTTCCTTAAGAAGAAAGTGGAAACGATCGCTGCCACGTTCACACTTAAACTGCTTAGTCGTGGATGAGCCTCCCATGCAGAAAACTTACGCAACATTATATGTCTGGTACATCCATATAGAGGGCTTATTAGCCTTTCTTTTCAAATACCTTTTTCATCTATCAATGCTGTTTTTAGGTCTTTTTTTTCACCTCCTTCCTCCCAACTCCTCGGAACTAAATGCTCCGGTTTATTAGTATAATAGTGTCGATTAATTTTACTTATCCCTAGGGGTTAGTTCCGTCACTGGATCTCATGCGACGCACTGTAGGCATTACTTACATTTCTTTGCAGCGTGCCTTCGGCCGCTAGCTGCAACCACTTTCGTTCCTCTTACTGTGCCTCTTTCACATTCTCTTTCTTCCATCTTACTTTCCACCCTCTCCTATCACTTGATTCATAGCGCAACTGCGAGGTTTTCCTCCTGTTACACCTTTCAAACCTTTTACTGTCAATTTCCATTTCAGCGCTGAATGACCTCATAGGTCCCAGTGCTTGGCCTTTGGCCTAAATTCTATATTCAACTCAACTCAACTCATTAATTTTACCTAATCGAACCTTCTCAACACGATCCTTTCTATCGTTACACATATACCAACCCTTATGCCGCTCCCTATACAAATTTCCACTGTGCTCACCGTGTCTATTCTTTTCATACTACAGATATCACATAAGTAGTGTATCTCTACGCCTTCGACCTATTACCTTTCACATTCAACACTCACACTCCACTTCCCTATACAGGAGTGTTGATTCATCAGACTCTTCACACATTCCAACCATGGCCTCCATAGACACTAAAAGTTTATTGCCAATTTTTTGCACTCAACCTGCTACCTTCCTCGCTTCACCAACATGTGACTCAACTGTTCTCTCTCGTCAACCATCAATCGAAATTTTTGCTTCCAAATACCTTTAAGAATCTACTATTTTCATTCTGTCACCGCCTTTACTAACATTCACTGCTGCATCTTCCTCACCCATGGTTGCTCTCAAGTTCCTCCTTTTGCAAGCGATTTCAAGCTCTTTCACTCATCTCTGCAGTTGCTGTTCACTATCACCATTTAGGACTATATAGTCTGCAAATATCAGCCATACCTCTCTCCATCCAAATACCATCTTATCTCACAAGTTTGCACCGACACTATAGTTGGTTCACTTAAGGTAGATTCTTGGGTGAGCCCTATGTCTACGAGACGTTTGTTTGGCGGCCGCTGATTGGCTGGGAGCTGCCTACCTCCCGGTACCAGCCAATCAGCGGCCGCCAATCAAACGTCTCGTAAGCATACGGCTCATCCCAGAATGCTACCTTAAGTGAACCAACTATAGTGTCCTTTATTTAACGGCTCACATCACTATACCTAGAACGATATTAAGCAGCCACGTCCTTTAAATAATAAAGAAATTAATGATAGTAATGAAAAATATAACAATAAATACTACAGAACCAGACGAGATCGCCTAGCTTAATTAAATCATTGGCTTAGTCGACACCGTTAAATAGCATATTAATATCCGAACTACTGATCTTCATAAGCTCTTGAAGTAGCTCATAAGCTGCGCTATACAGAATCTCTCTCTCTCTCTCTCTCTCTCTCTCTCTCTCTCTCTCTCTCTCTCTCTCTCTCTCGTAATTCGATGGTTATTACCAATGCGGATGATCATCTGTCTGCGTAGAGACCAGGAAAACTCATTCATGTCATTGGCAAAGGTATTTCTCGACAATTACTACCATTAATATTGCTGTTGTTATTAGCTAGTCGGGATTATGTCTGGAGAACTATTTTTTATCCCTTTTGTGTCGTCGTCGTCTTTGGCATCGGTGTCGACGCTCATGGAGGGTCTTTTTGGTTTCCAGATTCTGTCTCCTGGATTCTCTGTTGCCTTGTAGTAATTCAAAATCATTGCGTAAGTGGTCTGCTTTCTTGGCCCAAATAAAAACAATAATACTGCTACCGGCTACTGAAAGAAGCATATTATATTCTGACATCTTTTCCACTAGTGTAGATTTAATGGATGGTTTAATGCTAGCTTCAGATACGGCTATTAATTAAATTGTCGGTGGGGATAAAATGACTACATTTTTGGTATTTTTACAGTAAGGAGACGCAGCGTTTTATTTGAAAACCTCTACTTGGAAAATACTCGTATCTCAGATTTGCCAGAAAGGCCATTATATTCAGAAGCGTAACTTCCAAAGAATAGAATCCCTGTATGAGTAGAAAAAACCAGTGCCAAAGAATAGAATCCGTGTATGAGAGGCGAAAAACAGTGCCAAAGAATAGAATCCGTGCATGAGAGAGAAAATAAAGTGCCAAAGAATAGAATCCGTGATGAGAGGAGAAAAAAAGAAAAATCTGCCAAAGAATAGAATCCCTGTTATTGAAGAAGGAAAAAAACAGTGCCAAAGAAAGAATCCGGCCATGAGAGAGAAAATAAATTCCAAAGAATGGAATCCCTGTATGAGAAGGAAAAAAACACAGTGCCAAAGAATAGAATCCGTGCATTAGAGAGGAAAAAACTGCCAAAGAATAGAATCCGTGCATGAGAGAGAAAAAACAGTGCCAAAGAATAGAATCCGTGCATGGGAGAGAAAAAAACAGTGCCAAAGAATAGAATCCCTGTATGAGAAGGAAAAAAAACAGTGCCAAAGAATAGAATCCGTGCATTAGAGAGGAAAAAACAGTGCCAAAGAATTGGAATCCTGCAGGGAGAGAAAAAAAAACCCAGTGCCAAAGAATAGAATCCGTGCATGGGAGAGGAAAAAACAGTGCCAAAGAATAGAATCCCTGTATGATAAGGAAAAAAACAGTGCCAAAGAATAGAATCCCTGTATGAGAGGGTAAAAAACAGTGCCAAAGAATAGAATCCGTGCATGGGAGAGAAAAAACAGTGCCAAAGAATAGAATCCCTGTATGAGAAGGAAAAAAAAACAGTGCCAAAGAATAGAATCTGTGCATTAGAGAGAAAAAAAAACCGTGCCAAAGAATAGAATCCGTGCATGGGAGAGAAAAAACAGTGCCAAAGAATAGAATCCGTGTATGAGAGGGAAAAAAACAGTGGCAAGAGCGGGAAAGTAATATGGATCCATTTTATGATCCAAGATTCATGTTACATAAGGCTCAGCCCTTTGTCAAATTAATCCATGCTATCAGAAAAATGTCGTATTTCTGTAACAATTGTAAGAAGAAAATCCCTACATAGGACAGTCCTGTTACTTAAAAATCCCATGGTCGCATGTATTTGCCATCTTTTAAAAATTATTTTGTGCCAATAAATATTACTTTTGCCATCTGGTATTACATTCTTTTAGAAAGAACATTATCCTTGTTTACTCTTGGAGAGGTCACGCGGTTGGAATGGTTAAATATACTTCAAAATTTGTTTTTTTTTTAAATTTCATAATATTTATTCTTCAGTGTAGCGTCTGTTTGAAATGCCCGTCTTATATCTACGCGAAGTTTCTTGTTTCCTAGATTGGTTTCTTAAGGGATTGAAATGGAATAATTTTGTCTAATCTGTAATCGCATTCAATTTTACTTACAAGGCCTCTGTCAGTTATATGTGTAGGTATTATTTCGGCTATTGCTCCGTTGACTTATGGAGAGCGGCCTTTATCCTCCCGGGCGTCTTTGAAACAACCATCAGGCCACCAATACTGTCTTCGGAAATCTGTAATCCTAGAATTACTTTATTCCTTTCCAAGCTTTGGAAGTCTCCTCCTTCTTCCGTGACTGAGACAGATTCCCATCCGTCGATTAAGCATTATTAATATTATTTTTTTTCGGGAAGATAAAAGTAGCAGGTTGCACGTCTCATCGGCCTCACTTGCACATTAAAAGAATACCGTAATTCTTTGCGGACGTGAATCCGTTTAAAAGGAGATCTGTGATGACATCGTCAGTGATTGTTTTAGTTTGTAACAAATGGATTTTCCATGAAGCAATTTTCTTTCCCTGTCCGACGGCCGTTTCCGTACATCCTCCTCTGCAAGCAACTCAATCACCCAGTGAAAGCTTTACCTGGAAAGATATCTTTTAAAATTGGGCCATTTTGCTACAAGGAAATTTTTATACTTCTTCGGCAATTGTGTGGATATTGCCGATTTATAATTTTTTATCATGTTAGCTCATGTATCTAGATTGTGTATGTTATTGTCTCTACTTTGTATATGGCCTTGAGCTGATATAAAATGTTATTATTATTATTATTATTATTATTATTATTATTATTATTATTATTATTATTATTATTATTATTATTGTTGTTGTTGTTGTTGTTGTTGTTGTTGTTGTTCTAAGAGGTGCACAACAATAGAAAAATGTTGTGAGTTCGTGTATAATTTAAAAACCCTTTACAGGGAAGGGTTCGAAAGCTTTGTAAAGGGTTTTTAAATTATACACGAACTCACATGTTTTATTATTGTGGACCTCTTAGAACATTATATATACTCTCGCGATATAGAGTTTTTCCCAATTATTATTATTATTATTTACAATTTCGTTCATAAAGTGATGTATAATATTCTTTTTAATAGTCATTGAATTGGGGACTCGGGAAATATGAATGGGTTGTATGTATATTACAACGTGAAATAATGATCGTAGTACAACATCAATATTTAGAAAACGATATACTTCCGAGGACGTCGAATGTTCCAAGAAAAAGTTCATTATTTGTCTAGTAATTCGATTGAGTCATCTGCGACAGCTATCGTTGCTGTTAACATCAGTTGATCATATTAAGTTATTTAATCAATCCCCGTGTGTCGCTTTTGATAAATGAATTTCCAACTCGCTCACCTAAAGCGAATTTGCTGGTCGGAAATACCTTTTCCATTCGCATTGAGCGTGAAAATCCGCATTGCAACATGCGCATATCGTCTCGTGCAAGCAAATCCTCTTTACTGCCTGCAGAGCATTTGTCATCGGGCAGGTATGAATTGTTATTGTGCTTCTAAAATCCCTTTATTTACCTACACGTACCTTCATCTCTCGCCATTGAAGCTGGTTACCCAACATGCATTTCATATGTAATTAACTCTGGACAGGTAGCGTTTAAATTTTCGGTGCGGATTTTAGCAGAAATTTCACCAAATATGGGTCACGTGACGGACCACTAGTGGCTGCATTTTGGGGTGGCAGGAATTTAAGGTTTTCGGGAGATGGCACCGTTTAGGAGGCAAGGGAATCGCTCAACCCTGGCGGACATTTGTTAATTTTGCACGCTGTCGTTATCCTTACATTTTCTTTATTATTGCTATAGATAGATTTACTTTACTTACTGGGATTCTGGGCTGCAGTGGATGAGCATAGGGAGTTGACTATAATTGCCAAGAATCTATTATATTTTTGCTAAATCTGACGTGTAAGATTGTGTACAGAAGAATCAATTGAGGGAAAAATAATGGCTAAGGGTCTTCTTCAAGTCAGGTGAATATTACGTAAACACAGAGTGTTCACGTAATTATATTAACATAAAACAAACAGATAAGAGGAAATGGAATTACTGGGTAATGACTGGATCATATTCAGAATAAATATTTTACGCCGACGGAGTCTTCACAAAAGGAACATCGCCAGAGGGGTAAAAAGGGGGTGGCATAAGGATATTGCACATGGGTTAGAGCTGAAAAGTTTATTCTACAGCCAAGGACGATCTGCAATGGGATGCAAGATGGTTACTTGCAAGAAACACTAATGCAAGCAAAGGGAACTGCGAGTGCATAGAAAATGCCAAGGCGACTCAGTTCCACAGCAAATAAATACACAATTACGTTAACACTCGATGATTCAGTACGAACTCACAGTGGATATTTGCACAATGGAAATGGAAAATACACCAGGCATAGAAATAACAGGATCGTGACTTACTGAAAGAAACTTTATTCCGGTACGTTACCTTCGTCAGGAGGACGGTGTCCTCTTCCTGAGTCGGCAATGGGGGGAGGGAAATGAAGGGATGCCACTTACAAAGGATACTGGCGCGAGGACGAGCACATGGAAGGAGTAGCTACAAAGGGCAGGCAAGATGAAAGGATGGTAAGTGTCTTAGGATAAGTCTGGGTGCTTCTGAGTTCTGAAGGTTTCACAGAGAGAACTGCGGGTCCGTGGCCCATATAATTTCGGGTGGTTAAGCCTGGGCATCCTTGTATAGATGGCGTTGGGAGTCAAACGCCCGCTCAGTTTCCTACAAGGTCACGCATTGGGGGGTCACCTGACATGTGTCATGACGGCCAGGGCACATGTTCAGCTGCTGTAGGCCAGACTTTTTCTCTTTTATCTTTCCTCCTCTGTCGGTTGGCCGCCCCAGGCGTGGATTTGCATCTTCGAAGGTCTCCCCTGGGGTGAATTATACCCGCCATGCTTATATTTTAAATTGAAGAAAACGAGTTTTATTTTTATATATTTTATGTTAGAATAATTATATATATATATATATATATATATATATATATATATATATATATATAAAGAGAGAGAGAGAGAGAGAGAGAGAGAGAGAGAGAGAGAGAGAGAGAGAGATTTGGTTGCCTGGATAACTTGATGTGTAGTGAGTCGCATTGTTCGTTGTATGAAGAATATATGGATGTCCTGGAACTCATTTGTCATGTTAATTATTGTTGCCTTTATGATGACATACGTCAGTATTGTCAATTGGTAATTATTTATTTCTGTTTTTCTTACTTGCAAATGCGAAATTTACGTATATATTAGATATTTACGATTTCGATATTATTTTGATAGTAAGTGTATAGGTATATAACTTTAATGTTCAGGACATTTTTGTTGTCTTTAGAGAAGCATTCATAAAATATATAATGTATCTCTCCATTTCAGATAGCCATTGTTCATGGCTAGCCCAGGCTTGAAGGAACTTACAAAAGGAAAGACAAACGTTATTTACACTGATGGCGATAGAAAATATATGTGATTCTTACTCCAGAAGAGGCATGGGAAATGTAATATCAACTTTACTCAAAAGGGGAGGTCGTGGGGGCTGTGAAATACATATATAAACATTTGTCAGAGAAATATTTGAAGCAGTATTTAACCAGGTAGCAAATAGAAAGAATTATCATCAAACTGAGCCAACGTTTAATTTCAAGGATCATGTTGAATAGATATCATATATGAACAAGAGGCTCTTGTGTGTATGTCTGTGTGTTAAAGTGGTGTGTAACATTCCCTGATCATTCGTGAGTGCTTACTCTGTAAACTAAAGTTCGTGGGATAATTGGGGTTAATGTGGCGAGATTTCTTTCACAGAAATGAGGGCTTTCCTGGATAAATTGTTTAAGTGCACAAATTGCTTAAATTGCTTTTAGGCAATGAAGAGAGACTTGCTTGCAACTGAATGAACAGGACGTTGCAAATTGTTTATGTTTTTGTTCCTAATACTTGCCGTTAGTGATTTTAAGCCTGTAGATTTGTTTTGCTAGTTCAACCGAGATTTGATATCACAAGGGAACACAACAGAGGAGGTGTTTTGTCATGATATAAAAATTAGCAGATAAAAGATTTATGGTATTGATATTTTTATAGATAAATAATTAATTTCTTTTGAGCAACTTGGTAATTCATGCACGGTTCACTTTTGCTAACGTGATCAGCCACTTACGTTGCCACAATTATTCCCCTTGATTTTGTTTTCAAAACTGCGTTTTTCCCTAAGTTCTTGCTCAGATTCAACTAAAACAGTTCGCTAAACCCGACCTTTGTAATCGCTTGCTTTATAAAATAACAACTTTATTCAACTTCTGGAGCTGTGTACTGTCTTGCTACCTTAATTTAAACAATCTTTCATTTCCATTGACTCGGCCTAATTTTACACTGTCCCACCTTGCATTTTTTTTTTATGCCTAATGCTTATGCTCTTTTTCATAATTACGATATTCTTTACCACAACTAATTTTATTCTGCCGTCTCTTCGTAAACCCTTTTCAGTTTTTAATGATTTATAGATTGATTTGGCAACTAAGGCCAATCAGCGCTGAAACGGAAATTGACAGTGAAAAGTTTGAAAGGTGTAACAGGAGGAAAACCTCGCAGTTGCACATGAATCAATAGTTAGGAGAGGGTGGACTGTAAAATGGAAGAAAGACAATATGAACAGAGGTACAGTAAAAAGGAATGAAAGCAGTTGATAAATCGTCCTTTACGCCATTTTCATGCATACACATTTAAATGTAATAATAATAAGGAAAATTCTGACGAAAATTGACTCAAAAACACTTGGGTAAACAGGGTCTCTTTTTCTTGAACCATGTTTTGGTATGTTGCATTTTTGTGTATATATATATATATATATATATATATATATATATATATATATATATATATATATATATGTATAAGTGTGTGTGTGTTTGTATATATATATATATATATATTATAATATATATATATATATATATATATATATATATATCTATATATATCTATATATCTATCTATCTATATATATATATATATATATAATATATAATATATATATAAATATATATAATATCTATATATATATATATATATGATATATATGTATATATATACACACAACATTTTGCTACCTGTTTGTGCTGCCGGCGATGCGTGAATAAACTAATCACAAACCACTCGGTAAGAAGAATCCTCTTTATGTTATTTTTCTGTTGTTTTCGCTTATGCTAAATCACCTGTATCTCCTGTGATTTTTCTGAATATATATATATATATATATATATATATATATATATATATATATTATATATATATATATATACATATATATATTCTATATATGTTAATATATACATATACATATATATAATGTGTATGCATATTTATTTATTTAGAAGTTCGTTTTCATTTAGGGTCATTTGATATGAAAGTTTGCACTTTTAGGGTCATAATCAAAGTGATATCAATATACGGCAGATATTCAAATTGTTGAAAGTTTTTCTATGTATCATTAACTAGCTCCTCTCGGGAATCCATTTTTATGCCTTAATTGATGAAAGCAAGACTTTAACTCTGAAGGAGGTAATTGAATCGCCTTAAGAAAACCATTTGAAAGGGGATTGCCTTGAATCTTCGGTCTTAAGAAAAGTGTTCTAAAAGTGACATTGATAAAACACTTAGATGCCATTTATATTGGAAGGGTTGTGACGTACATTGTGAAGAGGCCTTGGACTGAATAATAAAATGACAAATGAGGGAAAGACTGGTAAAAAAATGACAAGTAATGATAAGAGCAGTCATCTGAAAGAAGTCATCGGATATTAAACGGCTTTACAAAGGGAGGTATTTGCATGCTGTAAGATGAAAATGGCATTTTATGTTGAAAGTTAATTTAGGAAGATCCAAGGACCCACTATTGAATGAGGTATCTATTTCATTTCGGAAAAGGGCAGCCAGCCAACATTCCGTATAAATTTAAAAGGCAAACGAACAGTGAACTGTCATTTTAGCGGTGTCTGTTTCAAAGCAAGTTTGTATTTCCCTTTGTTGAAATTCAATAAAGCAGTTGATTTTTATATGAGGGGTTTGATATGCAACTAAAACGAGTTAAATGTTCTTTTGGTTATTGACAAATGTTTTTATCTTTTATCACTTAAGTCATTCTGTCTCCAGGTAGGATATTGCTGTTAAAATTACGATTTATTAAAAAGAATTGGTGAGTAATATTGCAAACCCCATTTAAAGACCTTACATACAGCAAACAGGAAATTTATCATACTCGTTTCATCCATAGCGCTGACACAGATTAAGTCCTATTATTAACAATTGAAAAATAGTGTATGCGACGAAGGGGTGGACATTTATTTGCGCAAAATTGTATAAACATGATTTATTTTTTGTATTTAAACATGACAATACTGGTTACCCTGTCCTGATAAGTTTGCATAGATATAAAAATTATCTAACTGGATAAAAAAAATAGATTAATACTTTTATTAATCGTGCTTCGTATGATTTACTTTTTTTATTCTGTTTCTCCCTATATTTTGCATATAGGCCAAATGTATTCATTATCAGTTAAGGAGATTCTCTTTGCTACAGCTCAACTCTAGTAGGACTTGGGTGTTATAGGAAACGACCTTTTAATCTGCCGTCAACCCTATTCTTTTGTTAGTCCCGGAGACCTGTATGTGATTATAAAATTTTATTAATGACTTGAACAAATATGCCTGCATTGTGACGGATACAGTCTCATGAAGCAAAATGTCAGTATGTTTGGTAACACGATTAGACTTCAATAGGTATTGCTAATAGTCTGTCAATTTTTTAATCGGCATTGAAAATGTCACCACCGTTGCTTGGAATTAAGTACCTTATATCAAACAAACAGTAAAGTTATTGCAAGTTTTATTAAATTTTTTATGATAATTTTTTGGCGGATGCATCATTACTTTTGGACCCAAAATGGTTAGCCATTTATAAGATAATTGCTATACTCGTGCAGTCGAAAATTACTTTATTTTTTTAAGGGTTTCAGAAATACTATGTGCTTACAACACATAAAGTACATGAAGTTTCTCTGTGACATATTTGGGGATAGTTAACCTTACGCTGTCTTTGTTACAAATAAAAACAAGAAAAAAATGCGCGAAGTTTCGTCGGCGCAGCCGAGATTTCTGTACAACCGGTACAGCTCACAATCAAGACCACCGAAAATAGATGTATCTTTCGATGGTCTGGGTATAATGCTGTAAGGACCGCGGCTAATGAAACTTTAACAACAGCCCGGTGATGGCCTGTCCTTTAGCGTTGCCAGCAGCACGATTAGTGCTAATTTTAACCTTAAAATAAAATAAAAACTACTAAGGCTAGATGGCTGCAATTTGGTATGTTTGATGATTGTAGGGTGAATGACGGACAAAGCTGGCAAAAGAGTTTTATTTTACACAAAACTAAAAAGAGGAAAGGGGTAGGCCATGTCTCAGTCTGTACTTAGTTTTACATAATTCAAGCCATGATATTCTTAAGGAAAATTATATGTAGATGAATTAGTTGCATAGGTTTTTTCCTGTGCGTTAGGGGTGGCCGTCTTTCCTCTAGGATCTGCCCTTAAATTAAGTGGGTGGGAAAATGGTTTATTAATTGCTAGGATTTAGTATTATTAGGAGTAATCCGTCCCTTTACTCCATTTATAGGTGAAATGTATAGTTTCTGAGCTATACAGCTTTATATATAGCTTTTAATATTTTGCGAGATTATCCCCATTCTTGTAGAGAAAACAATGGACGATATTACGAGTTTAACTTTTGTTAGGAAACAGGAAGTCACAATTCTTTGAATTTCGATGTAAAAAAAATTTTTATCTGTATTCTGGAAAGGTGTTTTCTTTTAGCGAAAGTGTAGTTGAATGGACATTGTTTCTGCTATGTCTTCGTTGATTATTTTTTCTGCTTACGAGGCGAATTTGCAATAGATTTTTTTTTTTTTTGCTTTTTGAAAAGTTATCTTGAAAAGAAGATTCGTTTGCATTTTACAAAGTGGCTCCTTGTGAATAACGAAGTCCGTGTTACAGAATGACGCGTAAAAGGAAAAGTATTTGTATCATTGAAAATCAGAAATCATAGTTTAGATAATGCTGAAGGAAGTATTGCAGAAGTGTCATTGAAATACGTATCGCAGTGTAAATATTTTTTTAATATTTGAAGATAAGTAGGGATATTGTCGTAGAGCTGATGACTGCCTTTTTAGTGAAAAACGATACATTTTTTATATATAGATCAAAGTGGAAACCTTTTGACGAACGTGATAATAACTTTGAAGAGGAAATTGCTCTGTAAATCTGTTTGAACTTGTGCATAAGAACAAGTATTAACATATTTTTTTATTCTTGAATAAATTCAGACGCCCGAGGAAACAAACATTACTCACGCACATACATGCGTACACACACACACACACCCGTATATATATATATATATATATTATATATATATATATATATATATATATATATATATATATATAATATATATATTATATATATATATATATATATATATATATATATATATATATATATATATATATATATATATATATATATATATATATATATATATATATATATATATATATATATATATATATATATATATATATATATATATATATATATATATACACATATATTAGAATAAATATCTTCTTTTTGAACTTGCCTGTTACGGCGTTAATTTTGTCATTAGTGACGTTGAGGGAAATGCTAAGTATTCTTTAGCTACATGAATTTTTCTGCCATGTACCTTAACCCTTTCACAGCGATGGACGACGTTAGCTAGGGTTTATGGCACTATAGTGCAAAGAAACTGCACTTCTAGCCTTTAAAAAAATGCCAGGTCCGTAGCTATTCCTAGGCGGACGACCCATTTGGTCGTCTGCTACCTCCAACTATTCGTGATTTAAACAATTTGTTGTGAAAACTATTAACAATATCATGAGTATTTACATACGAAACTAAACACGAACTGTGGATGGATTCCTTTGTGTAAGTAACATCATTGTTTCTCTGTATTATCAGAGATTCACTGTAATTTCCTTTCAATCTGATTGAGGCCAGCTCTTACTGCGTCGTGCCAGCTCACAAGAACTGCAAGGCTTTTCTGCATTCTTTTGTTTTTTTCAAGCGGTTCTTGAAGTCGCAGAGCAATATTCATTCTTCACCTGCAGATTTTGCACCTCACCCTCCAAGAGATGATTCTTCTTGTCCACACTGTTGAACAGCCAAGCCATCCCTTCCAGTCTGTCTTTCCCTTGGCGTTAATTATCCTGCTGACTAAGCTTCATTTCTTTCTCTTGTAGCTGAACATTGGTAAGTGCCATTTTCTCCCGACAGCTTTCCAACTTGCTCCTGCAGTTCTTGATCGATGAACTGGAGGTTTTCCTTCTCAGTCTTAGGCCGGGTATTCATGCTCAGGTTTACCTATCAGTCCCCTTGTCAGTTCATCGAAACTGACGTTAAAACGTACGTGTGGACGACAGTTCGCGGGCGGAGTCAATCCACTCACTAGAATTGATGAAATGATGAAATCACCTCAAGTTCTTTCCACTTGCTGACAGCTGATCACACTTGTGGATGGGTAACCAACGATTATATGACAGTTCGCTGCTGGATTTCGCCTGTGAAGAATCTCAGCGGCTCGAACCAGAATATGAAGAAACGATGTATAGGCTTAGTTAATTTCATTGTCAGACCCTGCAGTGCTATTTGTAGACCGTTATGAGTCCAAATCATATAGTAAATAAAACTATTTTCATGTGATAAATACAGTTTGGTATAGGCCTAGGCTAGTGTCCTGCTTTCTTATTAAAGGTGCTGCTAGTGAAAGTAGGCTTCATAAATAACTGAACCAACCTCTAGGTTTAATTAATTTAACCTTATTCATTGATAGACGCCTCTTTAATAAGTAATATTCAAACCATACTCTGTTACTCCTTTTTGCTTCGTTCCTATTTTGAAGTGAATTGCCAAAGCAGCTAGTTTATGTATTTCCACCTCCTTATCACCCAGCAGAGTTTCCACCACTACCATATTGTGTTGTTGCTACGAAGGCCAGGCGAGAAATGAGGGCAATAGCTTCGAGTTGACTGTCCCATTAACATTGACAGTTCTACTCTTTGCGTGTGGATGCTCAATCGTCGAACGGTCGTGGTTGTACTAACAGTTAAACTTGAGCATGAATACCGTGCCTTAAGGGGTTGAGTTCGTTTTCCAGTCCTTAGATTCGTTTAGTCATCTGCTTCCTTGCCACTTCCTCTTGTTCACGAAGTTGACAATTGTGCTTTGCCAACTGAGCAATCAATCGTATTACTTTGATGTTTGGCGTATCCCTTAGCTCGTTATCTCATCTTGCAGCATATTTCGTGTATTTTCCTGAGCTGCCATTTCCTTCATTACAGCTGCTTTCCGTTTTCGAACAAAAGGACCTGTCCTTTAAGACTTGCTGTTCTATCTTCTGCTTGTTAAACCGTCCGTGTACAGCAGCATCTCCTCCTCATCTTTTTCCAGTTCCTTTCTCTTCATCTCCTCCTTTTCATTTTCCTTGTAGCTTTCTTGAATAGCATTTTCCAGGGCATGAACTCTTTTGGCTAAGTCGACATTCATTAGTGTCAGATTTTTCCTCTCTTCTCTGTCGAGATGAACATTTCCAAAAAACTTAAATTTTTCCACTGTAATCGTCATCATCGATTTCCTACTTCTTAGTGTTGTTCCAATATGTTGCCTGTTTAATTTTAATTACAGTGTTGCTGTTTTGTAGTTTTTCGGCTGATTATTTGGTCAAATAGCGATAACTGGCGTCTCTCTGTGGCCCCACTGACTACTACTACATCTGTCTTTGTAAAAAATAAATAAATAAATAAAAGAAATACTTTATGATATTGCTTTAAATTTTGGTAATTAAGCTTTGATAATGGAAAAACTACCATAAATAAATATACACAGGCTGTAGTATGTAAAATTTAATCCTTAAATAATAAAAGTTGAAAGATGTATCAAAATTAGTAGTCAAATCGAATATCCTTCTCCTACTGATAGTCAACTTTGACAATTACGGAGGCAAATAATTCGGATGCAGTTGCATTGGCAACACTGACGTTTAGTCGTTTACCCATACCGAGTGTGGTTAAGACGGCAACGTTGCTTGCCAGTCCAAAGACGGCAACCAGAAGCAGGTTCTTGATTCCAAAGGTTGTTTCCGGACCTGGGTCCATTTAGAGCACAACAAAATGTGCTGTAGGCCGAGGCAAGGCAAATAAAGCTTTAGATCCATTTCGGAGTCTGTACCAGAAGAACTCAATCTTCGGTTATATTCACCTCCTCTGACATTTTTCAGAATTTCATAGTTTCCCTTGAAAAAATCAAAAATTTTCCAGTTCATGCATCACCAATCCATAAAAATGAACAACCTTGGAGACGCGTCGTTATGGCTTTCACATCATTAACAAAACTATTAATTCCGACCATATTATCATCAGAATGACTCTTACGGACTGCTCTATGAGCAAGAGCCCGTGTGGAGAGAGCCAGCTTGTCTTCAAATAACAGCGGAATGATTAAACGAGGTAATGATGTCACTAATATCAGCGTAAATAAAAAGAAATTGAGAGTTGATATTGCTGATAAACGCAGCGGTAGATATAACATAGAATGCCTCCCCCCCCCCCCCCGTTTTTTTTTTTTTTTTTTTTTTTTTTTTCGCAGAGAGGAATGCTGTTACGAGAACGGTTCCTGGGTGGAACAAAGGAAACACGTCTCATAAATTCTCTGATTGTGATGAATGGAAAAATATGATATTGCCTTTATTGAGATTTCTTTGATAGGAAGGTATAATGGGGCTGGAGCGTTTGCCTGGAATGTTTGAGTCTGAGCTTGGGAGGAAGTTGAAGAGAGAGATTCATTTCTTTTTCGTTGAATTATCGTTTGGTTCTCTGGTGAAAGGGTGTGAACAAATTGGATGTCATCTTCTGAGAGTTCCAGAAGGACATTTCTAATTGAAATAGCCATTGCGTGAATGACTGACGCTTGAAAGTGTTATATCTAAGGGTTTACGGATGGGAATATATTGACGTCATATCGTCTGCACGAGGACGATTGGCTGGGTGAAGATAGAACGGCAAAGAAGGTATTATTGCCCATCGTATATTTACTGTCTTTAGTCATCGTTTTCGAGCAATTTTTTTGGGGGGTTGGGCAAGCTGGCCTTTTTATTTATTTATTTATTTTTTACTTAGTCATCCTTTTTGAGCCTTTTTTTTCTTTTTTCTTTTTTTTTTTTGTCGTCAAGCTGGCCTGATGCTTAATGAGGTTTTGAAGCTCTGACGTAGACCTCTGCTCTCTGGTTAGCTAACATGGATATACAAAAAGTTTTGTTACCTTAATTTTTTCCTTGTCTTTTATACTTGTTTAATTGTTTTTCTCTTCGTGTATCTGTCTGAAAAGGTTATAGTGAGGTTAAAGTGAAAGAATTTTTTGTTTTAGATTGACGAAGTATTATTTCTTTGAATGTATTCAAGTGTTCTATTTCCTTTTCTTTAGTTTATCGAGGAATGGGCTTAAATTTGTTTATTCATTTGTTTGGAAATAACTCAAATGGCGTCCCAGTCATCTATTTTTATTGGATTCCGTGCGGGAAACTTCAGAATATCTCTAATCCAGTTTGGGAATCAAGGATTTTGTTTGCTGATATTGACTCGTTTTTATTCATCATCTTTTCATTGTGTTAACCGCTTTCCCCTCCACCCCGCCATTCCTTGTTAAAAGGATTTAGTGAAAAAAATCCGTTAATATGCTTATCTCATTATAAACCCGTAATTAACATCCGAATTCCCCCTCGGTCAATTTTAAATCCATCAGCGCCTGTTCGTTTACGTTCCCTAAAGATACTTATCTAATTTTTCACTTCTTTCACCACAGGAGGTTTCCCTAGATCTCCATGAACGTCCTGATATTGACTTTAGAAATTGCCCTCAGTTTAATAAACTGCATCCATATTGGAAATGCATAAACCTTCAGTAGAACAAGCCTAGAATATCATTTAAATACATGAATAACTAGAAATACTACAAATGAATATACAAGAGAACGTTCTTTCCCTTCTTTTTTTAATATGCTTTTCCTTTGTTTGCTCTTCGCCTCTGGCAGCACTGTTTAGCAACATTCATTAAGGCTGAAAAGGAGGTCTGACTGCTCAAGAAGAAAGTCTTTGTCCGAAATCGAAAACTTCTTTTCCAAAGTTTGTCCCATTGAACTTAGTTCTTGCTTTAGTCTTTTTTTTATGTTTTTTTCTTTTTGTGTGATACTTTAATTCGTTTGCAGTTTTAGTGGTAGTATGGTCTTTAGTGCTTCATTTTTCATTTTGAGGAGAAGGAAAGTGACAGAAACAAGTACAAAATGCGCCGAAGCAATAGAGTTTTCTGTACAGCGTATAATGCTGTATGAAGCTTTCAGCCACGTCACGGTGGTTGTCTGTGTATTTGGCACCCATAGCGGTACCAGACGCACGATCATAACTAACTTTAACTTTAAATAAAGTAAAAACTGGAGGGTGGATGATCAACACAACACAACAATTTGCAGCTCTCTAGCTTCCGTATTTTTGAAAATCTGAGAGGGGACAGAAAATGCGTGGACGGACAGACAAAGTCGGCACAATAGCTTTCTTTTACAGAACACTAAAAACTGGGCCGTGTAGCCAAAGGAGGTCATAAACCTGCCTTGTAAAACATGCAAGAAAAATGAGTACGGTCAAACTGGAGCTTCGAGAAAATTCCAGAATACATAAGTGATTTAAAATTCTGAATTAATTGGTATTATGGACATTTTTGTGTTGAAAAAAAGTTTTTTTTTTTTTTATTCTGAATGATATTTCTTGTCAAAAACCAGGAAGTGAGTATATATTTACCAGGTTTTCCGATTGTTTTGTGATACTCTTTAATGATAATAGACGATAAATATAATTGAATTGAATTGTATATTATGCAGCTTGAGTGGATGTTCTTTGCGGCAAGTGCTTCGCTGCTGTTATCAAATCTAGACTTTGAAGGGAATCCGAAGGAAAAAAATATATATTTTATTGGAGGGGAGCTTTAGTTCCATCTTTTGCAAAACAGAAAAAGTGGCAAATCGAAAGTAGGAAGAAGAAGAAGAAGAAGAAGAAGAAGAAGAAGGAAAACAGATACTGATATTGAAATCTGATTGGTTTACTGTCTGAATATAGAAAAACCTGGCACCTGATGCTGTCTAAAGATCCTGACCTGTCAGCTGATACTGTCTAGAAATGGCAACCTATATACACTGCATTTAAGCAGGTGAGATTCCAAATAGAAAACGTAGGAAGAACCAGTAAAAAGAGGATGTAAATATATCAGGGAATATGTTTGGTAAAAAGAGGCAAAACGGGAAACTAAGCAAAATGTAGAAGAAGAGCAAGGAAAACACGAATAACAGTGTTTAGGTGACTGCAGCATCTGTTGAAAGGTTATACTATCGCAAATGGAGAACGTTCTTTACGTATGCCAAAAACGACAGTGACCAAAATGGCCGACATGAGTCTGTCCCTATACAAATAGATATATTTATGAAAATTCTTTGTTCCAAGGAATGACAACCCACCCTTAACAAAAATGTAGGCAAACCCATTCAAGAATCCAGGGGAAGGAAAACAATTTCACAGTTTGGAAGAGAATGAAGGGGCCATAGAGAGAGAGAGAGAGAGAGAGAGAGAGAGAGAGAGAGAGAGAGAGAGATCAAAGATTCGTCCCTACGGGCTTTATACTGATTATTTTTCCAAGACCCTTATTTTTTATTTTTTTTTTTAAGTCATCCTTTTAGAGCGCAAGCCAACATGGTGTTTGTTTGATGTATAAAAGCAACAAGGGCATGACATCGGCACAACCTGCGAAGCAGGAAACTCGAACAAAGACATCAACTAGCGATCTGACGACGAAGGATGAGCCAGCAATGAGGATAAAGTCCCGGGCGAACAAAGACATCCTGCTGGGATCCCCGGCTATGAAGTGAAAGATCCTCCCATAATGTGGACCTGGGATTAAAGGGTTAGGGAGAGACACAAAGGATAGGGAGGTAAAAGAGGAGGTTCCAAGAGAGAGAGAGAGAGAGAGAAAGGGGTGGGGTAGGGGGTAGAGCGATTCAATGTAGTATCGATCCAACGAACTTCTTTGCATCATTGCTTACTCGGCGTATCATGTATTGATGTATAAATGAACATATCGAAAGAACTGATCAACTCTCGCGAATGAAAAATATTCATCTTTGGACGTCAGACTTTATGTATTTGAATTGTTCCTTGTTCCTCTCTGTAAATAAATCAGTCGATAAGAGTTTTTTTAAAAAACTGATATGTAGTTTTTCTTATCATAACTTTCTGTTTTCATAAGCAATGCAATCTGTTTCCTGACTTTACAATCGCCCGCTTCTTATTCTTCTACCTTTCATATTCATACAAACTCAGTTCACTTTTCATTGATTATATTCCCGATTGCCCCTTCAGTAGTCAGTTTTTAAAAATTATTTTATTTTCGTCGTTATTTCTTTTTACTGAGTTTCATCATACAGAGCACTATGTAATTTAATCTCGCAATGTTAAATCTTTTGTAAATCAGGACAGTCATTTGCCTAATGTCTTTCTTCGGTGGATACTAAATCTTATATGCTTTATTATTATTCCACTGTTACATGGTTCTTCCTGTCTGTCTGTTTGTCTGTCTCTCCTTCCCTCCTTCCCTCACTTTTAATAGTAGCAAAAGAGTCGATAATTAAATCAAGTATTCAAAGACAAAAGATAAATCTAGCGAATTTCAGAATCATCTTCTATATTTGTTGCTCAATAAAGCTTAGATTTTGTTCGTACAAGTAATGCGAAGTAAATGCTTAGGATAGATCAAAATTATGACTCCTTTGTTTAGTTTTTATATAAAAGAAAAACAGATTCAAAAGATTCACACTTTTTCCGAAAATGCTTTATAGAATGGCATTATATATATATATATATAGATATATATATATATATATATATATATATATATATATATATATATATATATATATATATATATATATATATATATATATATATATATATATATTGAGAAATGGGACAAAGAAATAAATCTTGAGGAAATCTGAAGGGGTTAAATAGAAGTAGTTGGAGAAAGGATTATTGAGGGTAAATCATTCAAATATTTACGAACAGTAATGTCCAGTAATGTCCAGTTGTAATTTATAGAAAGACACACACACACAAAAGCAAATCATTCTATGAGCAGACTGAATATGATTTGCAGATCAAATAGATTGAAATTGCTTACAAAAGTAAGATAATACATTCGTTTAGGACGTTCGTTATTGGTATACGGATATGAATCCCGGAAGGACAACGAATTTACATCTAAAAGAAGCCTTCGATCTGAGAAGAAAGATTTACAAAGGATATTAAGAAACAGGTGGCAGGATAGAGTTAGAAATAATACTAATTTATTAATTTAAATAAGGAAGTGATGTAGAAATAATGATGAACAGGAGATGGTGATGGCTTAGGCATATCGTTGGTACAACCCCAATGAGACTTCCCTATATTTAGCGGCGTTGACATATTAACCATCTTGCCGAAAGAGGTATTTAATTGTAATCCTGTGTTTGGCCATATTCAAGCCTACTGTCCAGCTATATGTTTTGACTTAGAAGTGACTTGGTTTTTAAGTAATGTATGCATGTAAATGCATGCATAAATGTTAATGTATATACATATATACATTAAAGGCTTAATATATACTATATATATATATATATATATATATATATATATATATATTATATAATATATTATATATATATAATATATTTACTTTGCTTGATGACGGTGGAAGCTAGTCCACCAAAATATAGTGAGACGTATCATGTTTTAACAGAATAATTTATTTACACACACACACACACACACACACACACACACACACACACATATATATATATATATATATATATATATATAAATTTTGGATTGGGTAACATGAAAAATGTACAGCAAGGTCCCAGGATAATGTTTTGCTTCTGTACCGACGTATGGATAGGTGTTAGACAATCCCGTGGTCACTCCACTTAATCATCCATACACGAGGAAATGGCAGCATTGCCAAATCTACCACATTGTCACCCATTTTCTAGAGAGGTTTGATCGGGATTCATAAAATATGGCAGCAGTGCTAATCCCCTTCGAGTCTCAACCTTTTGTAGCCATACTATGGAGTACGTGATAACTTCAGCTGTGATTTTGTAGGCACCAGAAGAGGCTAACGATGAGTGGAGATTCGTGGAAGATAAAGCACAGGAAAGACACGAGTGGCAGAATATCTTGAACGCGTCATGCTGATCGAGGCGACGGTAATATAAAGCGCCTCAGTGGCGTGATCTTGGGCATTCCACTGAGGGGTCAGAGATGTGTATTTCTGGTGATAGAAGTTCACTCTCGACGTAGTTCGGAAGTCACGTAAAGCCGTTAGTCCCGTTGCTGAATAACCACTGGTTCCAGGCAACGTAAAAACACCATGCAAACAAACAAACAAACAAGACAGTAATATAATGATAATAAGTATATGTTAACTGAAACGGCTCATCTTAAGAGCAGACATCAGGAGCGTAATGGAAAAGAAACACGAAGAATCATAAGTGAATTAACCCTAATGAAACATAGCAAGCTGCATCAAAGCTTATCAACATAACGTCATTATATGATACGCCTGGTCGTGCGGAAGTTGGTTCCTTGTGTGCTTTTCGTGACAGCTCATTACAAGCCCTTGATTGCTTAGCGCTTGGTTGTCAGTACACGGGAGATTTCTTTTTTAAACATATACTTTCCTTGGGCTTGTATATGCATACATGTCTCTCTCTCTCTCTCTCTCTCTCTCTCTTCTCTCATAGTATATAGAATCTAATGGTTACTCTCTACCAGGTACGTTGTCGGTAACCTATTTTTGTTAAACGAAAACCAGACAAGAAATAATGGATGGAAACTAGAACTGAAGAGATACAACACATCCCATTGTGGGAACTTCTTTGCATACAAAGTATGTGACACATGGAATAAACTGCCACCAGAAGTTGTCAACAGCAACAGTGTGGAAGAGTTTAAAAGAAAGCTAGACAAAACCATTAGGACGCTGTGAATGAACGGTAAAACCTGGTCCTACAGATAAGTGAGCACACGATGTCTCCTCGGATGGACTAGTAAGTCTTTGAGACATCCTAATCCTTGTAACTCTTTGTAAAAAACATCTTATTCTTCACACACTTTTTGGATACGCTTGTCACTACAAAGCCTTAGATCCAATTGCAAGATGCGTAAAGTAATTCTGATGTCCGGCAGCAAGAATCGAGCCCGCATCTTTGTGATTCCCGGGATGCGACTTCGATTTGAATCTAAGGTTTTTTTTTTCAGACAAAGTTCTCTCTCTCTCTCTCTCTCTCTAGACGGCGGAAAGAAGAATGCCCTGGGTTTGTTAACAAGGTGAACCAGACGTGGTTCGAAAGTCACGCAAAGCAGTTGGTCCCGTTGGTGAATAACCACTGGTTCCGTGCATCGTAAAAACACCATACAAACAAACAAACAAGGTGAACCATTGGCAAGTGGAATGAACTACATTGTTTGTGAATGAATGCAAGCTTCACTCAGTTTAATATTGCAGAAAGAGCTTAAACATCTGGTGTTCAAAGTTATTTATTTACTGTATGTGCTTTAATTGTTTAGCTGACTCATTACCATGGAACAATTTCAGGCATTCCGGGATTTTTAGTTAATTAGCATGTGATATGAAAGTTTCCATCTGGCTCCTATTATTTTTATCAGTTTATTTTTTCTGAAAGAAAAAATAAACTGAAAGAAGGTTGCTAGTGCCGTCAGTGTACCTACGCGGTGCACTGTAGGCTTTACTTGAGGTTCTCTGCAGCGTTCCATCGGCCCATTGCTGCAGGCCCTCCCATTCCCTTTACTGTACCTCCTTTCATATTCCTTTAATTTCATCGTACTTTCCACTCTCTCCTAACAACTGTTTCATAGTGTAACTACGAAGCGCCTCAGTGGCGTGGTCGGTATGGTCTTGACCTGCTACCTCGGTGGCCGCGAGTTCGATACTCGGGCATTCCACTGAGGGGTGATAGATGTGCAATTCTGGTGATAGAAGTTCACTCTTGACGTGGTTCGGAAGTCCCATTGCTGAATAACTACTGGTTCCGTGCAACATAAAAACACCATACAAACAAACAAAAATAGTGTAACTGCGAGGTTTTCCTCTTTATAACACCTTTCAAACCTTTTTACTTTTAATTCTCCTTTCAGCGCTGAATGACCTCATTGGTCCCAGTGCTTGGCCTTTGGCCTCAATTTTATATCGCATTCCATTCCGCTCCACGACGAAAATAAAGCAGCATAACAGAAAGTAAACAGACACCGAAATAATGTACCGTACTAACATTATCTGTGGAGGACGTTCTCAGGCGAAAATAAGTCCGTGTCCCTATTTCGTGACAGTCATTTACAGTTCTTGGTTGCGTGGCGTTGGGTGGCCCAGTATTTTACATTCTTTTACGTCCTGGACTTGGATGACCATGATAGAGAAGAAATAGAGAGAGAGAGAGAGAGAGAGAGAGAGAGAGTTGGTAATAGGGGTGAAATATACCCGCCATGCTTATATTTAAAAGTGAAGAAAAGGACTTTTTTATTTGTATATCTTTTATGTTAGAATTATTAAAGCCTGGCGAGGATGCTTGAACAGAAGTTTCCTTCGTAGCAATACACACACACACACACACACACACACACACATATATATATATATATATATATATATATAATATATATATATTTATATATATAGTATATATATATATATATATATATGTAAGTGTTTACATAATAAAAATATGGAATGTTA
Organism: Macrobrachium nipponense; assembly: GCF_015104395.2. Lineage (NCBI taxonomy): Eukaryota > Metazoa > Arthropoda > Malacostraca > Decapoda > Palaemonidae > Macrobrachium > Macrobrachium nipponense. Next base: position 76,427,050 of record NC_087202.1, on the reverse strand, counting down.
GTCCATATATATAAAAGAATAAAACTAAAGAGGTCAACAGATTGCTTGCAGGAATGTGATCAGACTAGAGACGCTAAAGATGACGTATACAATAAAGTAGGCTAAGATAACATGCCGTCACCTGTAGTCATTCAATTGTTTATAAACATTAGTCCAAAGCTCCCTGCTTGAGACAACTACGGCCTACGTGATCTGTAGCGTGTCCTCATTTGATTGTGTGTTCGTATGAAACTATGTCATTTGTAAGTATGTTCATATGTTCGAACTACTGTCTGTTCCTTCATAACTTGTAACAGAGATGGTAGACAGGCAGAACAGAGTTAGCTATCGTTATTAGAAGACCTGTACCTCTTTACCTAAGCTTTATCATGTAGAGGAATAGGATTAGCCATCATCATTGGCAGAAGCGATCAAGCTATCGTTATTAGAAGACTTGTACAATCATATCTGATCTTCACCATGTAAAACTTCAGAAGAATATATAATTTTTATACTTAGGTTTTCTACAAGAACCTCACCGAACCATGATGTTTAACACATCGTCGTAAAGATAATACCGACTTCGTAAGTGATCTACAAAAAACCCCAGACACTCCATTGAAAGATGGAAGTTGCAATACCAACCGACTTAGCGTATAGATTATCGCTAGTCTAACATTACCTCATAGGGCGCCTTATCATACAAGGCACAAGCCCTAATATTGGTGGCCAGCGTACCAGAAGAACTCTACCAACGTCCTACGAAGAAAAATCAGAATAATAAATCATGTATCATAAGAAGTCAACGACGACGGAAGCAGCAGATTCTTCAAGCAACCTAGTATCATCGTTAGTGAGCGACTTCAGAAAACAATAAGAACTCTCAACGACGACGAAAGCAACAGATTCTTCAACCAATTTAGTATCATCGTTTTAGTGAATAACTTCAAGAAACAAAAACCGACGTCGTCTTTTTCTTACGACAACGCAAGCTTCGTCTCTCATTAGAATCATTCAAGAAAACATCGTTAGTGAGCGTTTCCGGAACTTCAAGAAACAAACCGAACGCGTCTGCAGCATCGGATCTTTCAAGGGCTCGAATCATCGAAACAACGCGCACGGGGGAAACTGAAGCCAAAACCAGGTCATCCGCTAAATAGAGAAGGAGGACCAAGGCCGTGTGTCGTTATCGGAACACCGTGACTTCCCACAAAAGCAAGCTAAGTACAATTTTTTATTCATTTGGAGTAACTTTGAGTGTTTCCTTTGCAGGTCGAATTTCGTTATTCCTGTGGCTGAAGTTACGAGACATTCTTAATCTACTTTTTTACAGAAATCATCTACATCATTGAGATTTCGCTACTGCGAGTTTTTTATCTTTGAGTGTCTGTTTCCAGAAGTTCTACTGAAATATCATAATCATATACTATGTTAATTTTATCATTTTTGGGTGATTATTAATCCCTTACGTAACAAATCATATTAAACAGTGAATATGCGTTTACGCAGTGGACGTCTGTATTTATACAGATGCATCGATAGGGTCGTTAAGCACCGTAGTGATTAGAAAACACACAAAAAACAAGTGGAACACCCGTACAAATCTATATAAATTAGAGGTAACACTATTTCGGGTCATGACAATAAATGCTCCTTTGCAAAGTCCCGATCGCAGTTTTGTAGCCTTGAGTTTTTTGAGTTATATAAAATATTGAACCTCAATGACTCAACCTCAACTTTAAAAATATGGCTGGATTGCAAGGAATAACATGTCTGTAAAAAAACTTTCATCAGGCTAAATGCGCTGACCAGGATCCCTCACTATTTCAAATTTTAGCAAAGAATGAAGTACAAACAGTTAATATTGTATGCAGTAGTGATAACTTGTCTTATTAGTAATCGCTCAGTTCCTAATAGCTCGTCATTCATTGCTTTATACGTAACCAGCAACATAATGCTAAAAAACACACAATACGTTGCCGATGGTAATAAAGAGAAGGATCCTAATTATTACAAAAAGAAATAGAAAACAGTAGCCCGTTCAGAATCAAACAAGCAAACTCGGTGACTGTGTCACCTAGTCAAGCGGTCAAGGTCAGTCAAAAAACTGCCGAAGTGTTCAAAGCAAAGCAAATTCCACACAATAAGCGACTCTAGCAGAGTGGGGAAAAAGCGATGTTGGATCATACATCCCAAATACCTTTTTAAAATTAAAAAGGAATTTCCCTATGCATCACACGACCGTATAAAGTAATCAGAGCAGGTTTTCGTTTTTTTTTAATACATAAGTTATTATAAGTAGTGGTGGATTAAGCCCGACTGTACGCGCCGTAAAAATTAGAATATCTTGATTTATTTCATTAGTACACGTATTATCCTGTATTTACGGACTCACCGTCTGTTGTTCGAACTTCCCTAATGAGAAGTCCGGATAAGCGAGCGCTTACAGATACCTCTATAGTTATAAAAAACATTGATCTGTATCTAGTGTAATTGTAAGATTCATCTAGGGGTATACAAAATATTATCTTACATCCTGCAAAATAAGGCGTGTTTATCAAAGGGAAATCCTATAAACCTTCAAACATATTAAAATCCGTTTGAACAAAAATGAGACAGTTAATCAAATAATAACTTATATAAAGGAACTATACATTTGTCTCATAAATCGTAACATTGTTCAAATGACCCAACAGAATTCTCCCACAACCGCAGTCGCACTTTGCACGCAAAATCTCGAGAAGCATGCACCCTCGAATGTCTTAGTGCGTGTAAAAAGACTTTGCTGGGAAATGAAATTTTAATCCTTCCCGACACTCTTGAAATTAACGATTTCCGCGAACAAAGCCCTAAAAGTATACATATCGTGGATACGGAAGTTATAAATATCGCATTTTTTATTGTTGCTAATTTTTAATCACGCCCAACCGGTCGTGGATGAATTTCTCTGATAATCTATCTAAAGTAATATCCGTAAAGTCATTCAAGCAGAGGTGATTCAGCAGAAATTTTTTTTTATCTTTTACCTGAATACCAGGAAGTTTCTCCACTGGCGAGTGATCTCTGGAAAAAAACGGATGTAATTTAACACAAAATACGGTCTAAGGACAAACAAAGCTATTTACGTACCTTCGTATAGATTCTCAATGAAATTTCAAAATAGAGATAACTGACGAAGTTGAAAAATGTTAGTAATAGGAGTCATTAGGAAATCAAATAGCCCATATAATTTTTCCGCCCTCAAACGTCATGTCATAAAAGATCGGACTTGGCGTATCTGCGTAGATTTCTGTCGCTTAAACAAGGAAACGACTCCCGATAGTTTCCAGTGCGATGTACCGACGACATCTTATCTCTGTTAGGTTAGAATAAATTTTTTTTTCACCAACTTGGACTTACTTAAAGGCTTTTACCTGATACCATTACCTAAGTGATTGTACCTCATATACCGTTTTCAGCACACTCAGGGGACATTATCAATTTTTACATATGCCTCTGGCTTACGTTGCGCCCAATTACAATATAGTGTTTGGAGACTTTTAGGGATAACCTACATGCCTATATGGATGATCTTGTAATCTTTTCTAATACCTTAGAAGTACATTCACATAAAGTAGAGCTAGTGCTACAGAGACAAAGACAAATAATCTTAGAGTAAAATATCTAAATGTGAGTTTTTTTAAAAACCGAACATGTTTATCTAGGTTTTATGTGTCTGGTCAAGGTCTTAAAAGTAGTCCATGGTAAGGTGTCGGCTATTCATAACTTTCCGGTACTTATTAACGTAAAAGGGGGATACAGCACTTTTGCGCTGTAGTGGGTATTACAATCGTATATAGTAAATATGTAACTCTTCAATCATGACAGCTCCTTTAACAGATCTTACGAAGAAGAGCGTAGATTTATTATGGTCTGAAAAGCATCAACAGGCGTTCGATATCTTAAAAGCGGAAAATGCAGCTTACCTAACTTAAAAATCCCTGATTTAAATAAGGAATTTTTTTTTTATTGCAACAGACGCCTCAGACCAAGGGGTAAGAGGGATACTACTTCAGTAATATGATAAACAGTTCTTCCCTATAGCTTTTTATTCACGTAAACTAAAGCCCTCTGAAAGTAAATATGCAGTAATAGGCAAGGAAGGGCTAGGTATCTTTAACACTAGTACATTTTAAGTTCATAATCTATGGCTATCCTGATAAAATCCTTTTACTGAACATGAGTCCTTTACCGAGTTTTTCAAAGGCTTTAATCACAGTCCAAAAGGAACTCGGTGACAAATGATCATTCAGGTCTTTGGAGCCAAGATAAGATATCTACCTGGGAAAGCAATTGTCATAGCTGACGCATTATCCCGAAAATCCCGCACCATACTGCAAAGAACCATTAATTAGACTAAAAAAACAAAATATAGAAACATCCATGCCTATTGTTAAAACCGTATCTAAACAAGAAAATTCCTTAACCCAAGAGATCGCGAGCATTGAATATCTGGGTCGGAGCGCAGAACTGTTACAAACTGAACAAAGCAAGCGTCAACAGACATAACCCAAACAATAAACACTTCGAACGGAAACAGAGTCAGCAGCAATAAACACTAAACAATAAACACTTCGAAACGGAAACAGGGTCAGTGGCTAGGAAAAAACAATAAACACTTCGAGCAGAAACCCTAAAGCAAAAGTACATTTAAAGTATGTGTATCAAAATAATGTAATCAAATGTAATATTATATGTAGGTCTGTGACGTGGAAAACCCGAAGAACACAGCAGATGACTAACGACCAGGTAGTAGTAATAATCTTTCTCATACCAATCGTCATAAACTGGTTGCATTCCGTCATCCAGGGTTCCCTCCTTTTTCACAGAAAGCCAAATCACTGTTTTCTGGCCTACAATGCTTACAGATATAAAAAGCACATAACTGATTGTAACACGTGTCATGAAAACAAGGGACACACTAAGACACCTGTCAGTTTAGGGGCCTATCCTGTGCCAAATCAATCCTTGAAAGAATATACTTAGAATTATTAACAGAGTTACGAGTCTGACAGAGGGAATAAACACTTCTTAGTGTTAATAGTTCCTTGACACGTTATATAGAATTAATAGCACTAAAAACAAACACCGCAATTGAGTGCGTTACGAATATTTATGAGTGCTAAATCAGTAAATATGGAATTCAACACATAATAATCTGTGACTCGGGTGGTGTAAATCAATAATAATCTCCTTAACACGTTTGTGTGAATTCCTTTCCATTAAGAAAACAATAATATATTTTATCACCCAGAGTCAATCGGTTTGGTAGAATAAGAGATAAATAAAAAAAGTGTCAATGTCTTACGAGTTACAACTCGTGATATTGGATCCAAACTGGATTATAGCGGTTCTCGCGGTTTTAAATACCTTTATCAGTTATATCTTGTATCTATAGAATTAATGCCGCAAGTAGCCTTATACGGTACGCCGCTAGAACACTTTTCCACATATTCAAGCCAACCATTAATTTATCAAATAAATATATATATATAAATAAATAAATATAAAAAAATAAAATAAATATGGATACAAGTGGAGTCAATATAATACACTCCGTAAGAAGTCGGAAGGGTTACAAATTATAATAAAAAAGGAATCACGATAAAATCAATAAGCAAAACGTAACCATAGATAATTAAATATCCAAATATATATGCGTAAAGATTTGAACTCTAACTTAACGCTTTAGTAATGACAAATAAGCTAAAAGTTCAAACACATATCAAAACCTACTGACATATTGTCTGTCCCGGTGATTTATATTCGTAGTCAATGAAAAAAAAAATTTAAATAAATAATAATAATAATAAATAAATAAATAAATAAATAAATAAAATAAAATAAAAGAGATTTTAAAGTCAGGAAGTCTAGAAGTGAAAATGTTATCTATGAAATAATCCTATATGAATCTTATACAGGGCTAATAATATATATAGAATTTGTATGGAAACCTTTTTCATTAGTTTCAATAAGGAATATTTAATTTACCATAATCATGCAGTTTTCCAACATGAAACTAATATATTGTTCAATTTTGGTACTGTTTTTTTTTCAGACATTCTTCTCATGTGGGTCGAGTATTAAAAAACAAAAAAAATTATCCTAAAGTCGTATCTCTTACAGCAAGTAACGTAACTCTTAGCTGGCTGAGAGCAATCTCCTGCCAAGTGACGACGTCATCATTGCCGTATCAGCATTTGTTCCTTTTAACCTCAATAATCTGCTTACACAGGCTTCATCTGTGTGTCGTCTCTGCTTGCAAAAGCAGATTGACTGGAGAAAGGAATGCTTAGCCCGAACTTCTCATGGGCAAGGCAGACGTTAGGTACAGGTGTCTATCGGTATGCGCAATGCAACTTGCAATCATTTTAAAATTAACAAACAAAATAAGGAAATAGAATTTCTATAACATCAAAATGAATTAATTTTTTCTGAACCTCATAGACATTAGAAGTATCACGATATGGATATGGATTATTTACTTGCAACATTAGCTTATTACAATCCAAGTAAACATTCATGGGAAAATGTCACATTTTCTTGAAAAACCCAAAGTTTATTTAGAAATTAGTTACATAGTGGGTTTTTTCGTTGCATCTCCTACCTATTAATAAAGTTTTTAAAAATTAACCTCAGAGGATGCGCGCGAGAAAATTGAATATGAAACTTTTGTTAGGGCACATAGGATCAGATTTTATCACAACTTAATTTCAGTTAGCATAGAGAAATACAGAATCATGATTAATCTTCTCTTTGACTCTTATGTTGCCTGGCAATCTTACAAATAGCTCCGTTTTCCACTTCTTTGTCTAGTAATTTACTACCAGTAATATCGAATTTTCTTTGGGATTTGTATTGATATCTGTTTATTTGTTATAATTATGGATATTTTTACAGTCATCATAGACTGGATAGGTTCACTCATTGTTAATGCCATGGATAAAAAAGTTTGTACAGCGGACTCCTTTGAATTCCAAAATATCAGCGAATTCATGTGGGTTAAGTCTGGTCTAAATGGCTCTCTTCCCTCCCCTGTATTTGGATGTCGTCTGAATTTACTTTGCCCTTGTGACAAGTATAATTTCACTTGCAGGCTGATTAATGGAACCTGGTTACAGTATCCTGCAGTACGAGAATTTCACATCGCAACTTCGAAAAAATCGTTCGTCGCTGCGGACGACGGCAGTCGAGTAACAACCGCCTACAATGTGAAAGGAATAAGCACCATCATGGACTTCTTCGACCGGACACGTATCTCGTCTTTAATCTCGTTTTAATGCGGAATGCTCCGGCGGCTGTCGGAATCGACTACGAATGGGACATACTTCCGACAATTACGACCCGAAGGATATTCAACTCTACTTGCCTGGCGAAGGACTCGTGCTGGGATGATCTATTCATCGCGAACGTAATCGTGTAGCTTAGGATGCAGAGAATAAGTATGAGCGCAAAATGGAACGTTGGACCCGCCCAGGCAAAATTTTCCCCTTGTTTTAACCATTGAAAAAGGCCGTTTCAATTGGCTATAGGTGGTTTGTTCTGGAACTGTGTAATGGACGAAAAGTTGTTCGAACGCTAGTTAAAAGTGAAGTAGTATAACCTCGGTCATGTATCCTGTATATATAAAGTATCATGTATCCTATATATATATATAAATGATCATAAATAACAGAATCGAAATATATTTTTTGCGTGTACGCACTAGGAATCTTATATAAATTATCATAAATAACAGAATCTAAATATACTCTTTGCGGTACGCAATAGGAATCTATTTAAAGTGCACATATATTAATCATAATTTTATGAATCCATATACATATGTATAAACAAATCAGGTAGCCTATAATCAATCTGTTACCTTTTATCATACCAATACTGCAGTTATATATGAGTTAGTATATTGATTAATGAATCAGATATATAACATTTAGCATAAAAATCAACGAATCAATCAGCATAAACTAATAATTTTATCAATTCATATATGAAATTTTTTATATCATTATATGATTTTTATCATGTTTAATCTTCATTCTATGCAATTATCAGAGTACATTAGTATTTCTGTAGCATAAGTATCTTAAAGGGATGAAGTGAAAAGCTGTATCATTATCTATCACGTGATCACTATTATTTCCACCAATATCATTGTTTTATATTTTATTACTTGAATCATTTCATGTACACCATGAATTTTTTCTTTTACTTATATATATATATTCACATAGTGTCTGTATCACACTCCTATAAGTCAAATGCAAGTCAAGTTTGAGTAATATTCAGTAGCTGGTTTTGGTAGTGACCGAGCTAATGTAAGTGTTTACATAATAAAAATATGGAATGTTAGTCCATATATATAAAAGAATAAAACTAAAGAGGTCAACCAGATTGCTTGCAGGAATGTGATCAGACTAGAGACGCTAAAGATGACGTATACAATAAAAGTAGGCTAAGATAACATGCCGTCACCTGTAGTCATTCAATTGTTTATAAACATTAGTCCAAGCTCCCTGCTTGAGACAACTACGGCCTACGTGATCTGTAGCGTGTCTCATTTGATTGTGTGTTCGTATGAAACTATGTCATTTTGTAAGTATGTTCATATGTTCGAACTACTGTCTGTTCCTTCATAACTTGTAACAGAGATGGTAGACAGGCAGAACAGAGTTAGCTATCGTTATTAGAAGACCTGTACCTCTTTACCTAAGCTTTATCATGTAGAGGAATAGGATTAGCCATCATCATTGGCAGAAGCGATCAAGCTATCGTTATTAGAAGACTTGTACAATCATATCTGATCTTCACCATGTAAAACTTCAGAAGAATATATAATTTTTTATACTTAGTGTTTTCTACAAGAACCTCACCGAACCATGAGTTTAACACATCGTCGTAAAGATAATACCGACTTCGTAAGTGATCTACAAAACTGGGCCCAGACACTCCATGAAGATGGAAGTGCAATACCAACCGACTTAGCGTATAGATTATCGCTAGTCTAACATTACCTCATAGGGCGCCTTATCATACAAGGCACAAGCCCTAATATATATATATATATATATATATATATATATATATATATATAATATATATATATATATATATATATATATCTATATATATATATATATATATATATATATATATATATATATATATAAAGAGAGAGAGAGAGAGAGAGAGAGAGAGAGAGAGAGAGAGAGATACTCGGTCATTTGAATAATCCAATTTTTTCAACAGTTCAGTATTATCAGTAGCTCTGTTACCTTATGATTAGTGAAGTTTTGCCTCCATTATGTATATACATATATATATATATATATATATATATATATATATATATACTATATATACATGTGTGTGTGTGTGTAGAATTTACTGGTCTATATATATACATATATATACATATATATATATATATAATTAGAAAGAGATTTATTTATATAGTATAATAATATATATATATATATTAATATTATAGATAGAGATTTATATATATATATATATATATATATATACTATATATGTAAAATATATAAATTTATGTATGTATGTATGTATGCATGTATATACTTGAGTGTGTCTGTGTATAGTTTAAACTTGCAAGATATGTTGGTGGAAGTAACCTGAATAATCAACTCATTATTGTACTGATTTCTTATCAAATTTATCATTCCAGACGATTATGTCTATTGTCAGAAAACTTACTCTATTTTCTACATTCTTACTAAATGCGTTTGATGTTTACTAACCTGGCCTTTCTTTTTTTTTCTTTTTTTTTTTCGTCAGTTAAGGTTACATTTTGAAAATCGCTTCTCTAAGCGAGGTACGTTGGCCTTTCTCATCAAAGTGTGTACGTTTTTTTTCCATGTTTTTGTGTATATATATATATATATATATATATATATATATATATATATATATATATATATATATATATATATATATATATATATATGACCTGTTTCGTTGCGCCAAACATACACATATACATATATATATGTATATATATATATAGATATATATATATGTATATGTGTATGTTTGGCGCAACGAAACAAGTTCATACGCAGCACATTAGGGTTAATGGGATTCTAGGATTGATGGGAACATGGGTGTTTTCTTTTAAGAAACTTCTCAGGAAATTCCGAGAAAGGACAAAACTTACTTGGAAATTTCCATATTCATCGTGATTCAAGTTTGTTCGGACCCTGGCTCCCTGTTCCAGGATGGGGCCAACAATAGGGGCGAAAGGTTCACAAAGGAATATGCAATAAAAATCTGAAAAATATATAGATGTGTGTATATATAATACCTACATACATACATATCCTTTATATATATATATATGTATATAATAGTATATATATATATATATATATATAGGGGATATATATATACTTATACTTATACATATACATATACATATATATATATATATATATAATATCTATATATATATATATACATATATATATATATATATATATATATATATATAATATATATATTATATATATATATATATATATAGCGCATAATGGAGGGATGTAACAAGTGGAGTTCCTCAGGGTTTTTTCCTTGGCCCTCTCTTGTTTTTTATTTACATTAATGACATTGATGTAGCCTTAACTAGCAGGATAGCCAAATTTGCACATGACACCAAACTAGGTGTAAATGCAGCAGATCCAGATACAGTGGGAAGCTTAAGAAATTATTTAAAGGAAATAGGAGAGTGGTCAAAAAGATGGCAAATGCCTTTTAACTTGGACAAGTCTAAAGTGTTACAAATAGGAACAAACAACCCTCATGCCAACTACATGCGGCTTGGAAATGACATAGATAGTGTAGAATAAGAAGAGGACCTTGGAGTTATTATCACCAAGGACTTAAAATCCACAAAGCAGTGCATAAAAGCTGAGGAGAAGGCACAGAAACTAGTGGGATACGTAAAGAGGCAGTTCAAATACAGAAACAAGGAAACAGTGCTGCAGCTCTACACATCCATAGTTAGACCTCATCTTGAATATGCAGTACAGTTTTGGTCACCAACACTAAGAAAGGACATAAATAGTTTCGAAGGGGTACAAACAAGAGCCACAAAGTTAATTCCATCCATCAGGCAAATAGGTTACCAAAGACGACTAGAGAGCCTGACCATGTATGGATTAGAAACACGACGATTGCGAGGACAACTAATAGAAACATTCAAAATACTGAAAGGCATAACAAAAGTAGACAGTAACCTAAATACGTTAAACGAAAACCAAACAAGAAATAATGGATGATAACTAGAACTGAAGAGATACAACACATCTCATTGCGGGAAATTCTTCACATATAAGATATGTGACACATGGAATGAACTGCCACCAAAAGTTGTAAACAGCACCAGTGTGGAAGATTTTAAAAGAAAGCTGGGCAGAATCATTAGGACACTGTGAATACACACTAATACCTGCTCCTAGAGATAAGTGAGGACACGATATCTCCTCGGATGGACTACTAAGTTTTTGAGACATCCTAACCCTTGTAACTCCAATATATATATAGTATATATATATATATTATATATATATATATATACACATATATTATATTATATATATATATATATATATATATATATATATATATATATATATATATATATATATTATCGAATAAGAAAAAGGCTGTAGTACATTATTTAGACACCAGATCATCCTCATCTTTTGAAGACGGAATTTAATTCGGAGAATGGCCCGAATATGAGGCCACAATAGCGTCCAAAAATTTACCAGAGAAATATACGGGAGAGCTATTAATCGCATTCCTGCAAATGGAACAGTGGCTGAGGTATGCAGTTTGGCCTTTATGCGTTTTGGTTATTGCTGTCATAAAGATTTTACGTTGTTAGCGTATCACTGGATATGGTGCAACTGTCCTATGGTATTATGCAAGATTTCATTGTACACACACACACACACTTTTATATAAATAAAGGTATAAGCAACGTAGGAAAGTGTTTCACATTCCTTAGTCGCTTATACCTTTAATTAAGCATTTATCTCGTTTCAAACTTTCATGATTTAGTTATACACACTTTTATTATCTTTCTTCATCTCTTTTCTACCTCTTGATCTTTCCGCGTACCTGACTTGTCCACGACATTTCCACCGTTTGATAGCCATACATTGCTTTATGTTGAGCTTTCGAAATGCTTCATCGATTGTTAACGCTTATGGTGTGCATGCAATTTAGTTGCCTCAGCAACCGTTGGACTGTTGAACAGTCTTCCTGAGGGTGTTGTGCAATTAAAACCTCAGTGATTTAAGCGAATTTGCAATACGTTACAACCATAAAGTATTTCTCATTGTATTTTATCATTTACTGACATTTTGATCTATATATTTATTATTAGTATATTTTTGTCTTTTCTAATGACTGATATGTTCTTTCGGTATTTCCTGTTAGCTTCTGTTACTTCTTTCAAATGAACACCATATGCTATGGAGGATTGCATTTCAAGTCACTGGGCCCTATTGGCGGGTTTTGTATGAACAGGCTTGATAATAATAATAATAATAATAATAATATAATAATAATATAATAATAATAATAATAATAATAATATGTATTTTGGTAGAAGACCCTCTTTTAGGCAAATACTGTTAAAAAGGATGGCAGAATTAAGCGAGTTGATTTTATATATTGTTTTTTCTATTTCCTTACAATTCGCTTCTCAGACTCAGCGATGTTTCTGAGTAACTGGCCAATATTCATATTGGGAATTTTCAAAAAATTGTAAATGCTGAAGGAATCTTTTATTAGAACAGGATATCAGGTCCAGGTCAAGCAGGGGTCGTCGTCAGTGCCGGTATTATTCCGTAAGCGTAGTTCAGTTCGGGCCAGGGTCGTCTTTGGATTAAGGGCTGGTGTTGGTGCTGGTATAGCTGGTATTACGTGACGTTTCGACCTTCTCGTAGGTCATCTTCGGACGAGTCGATTGAAGAGACTGTAGCAAGAAAGTTTGCGGAACGGTATTTATAGCGGCACGGACCTAGAGTTGCATTCTCATTGGTCGGGCCGGGGTCTTGGGCGAAGCCGTGGATCTCGCCTCGAAGGTCTCGGGGATTCTCTTGTGCGAGTGCCACAGTGTGTGCCTGGGGATGAACGTCAGGAATTCCGTCTGTAGCAGGAATCGTATCATCCTGTGGGGGCTCCTGATTATCTGGCAAACGGATAAAAAGAAATTAAATTATCCCTAATATCATAATAATAGATCAGACACAGATCCCCGACGTCTGCGCCTCTAGAAGCCCTTCATATAGGTAAGGAGAAACCAAACTTAAATATAACTCAAGAAACGTTTCTCCTTCCCACCGCCGCCCGGAGAGCAGCGAGCGACCCCCCGACGATGCCAGATAATCAGGAGCCCCCACAGGATGATACGATTCCTGCTACAGACGGAATTCCTGACGTTCATCCCCAGGCACACCACTGTGGCGCTCGCACAAGAGAATCCCCGAGACCTTCGAGGCGAGATCCACGGCTTCGCCCAAGACCGGCCCGACCAATGAGAATGCAACTCTAGGTCCGTGCCGCTATAAATACCGTTCCGTAAACTTTCTTGCTACAGTCTCTTCAATCGACTCGTCCGAAGATGACCTACGAGAAGGTCGAAACGTCACGTAATACCAGCTATAACCAGCACCAACACCAGCCCCCGCCCTTAATCCAAAGACGACCCTGGCCCGAACTGAACTACGCTTACGGAATAATACCGGCACTGACGACGACCCCTGCTTGACCTGTACCTGATATCCTGTTCTAATAAAAGATTCCTTCAGCATTTACAATTTTTGAAAATTCCCAATATGAATATTGGCCAGTTACTCAGAAATCGCTGAGCCTGAGAAGCGAATTGTAAGGAAAATAGACAACAATATATAAAATCAACTCGCTTAATTCTGCCATCCTTTTTAACAGAATAGTAATAATAATATTATTATTATTATTATTATTATTATTATTATTATTATTATTATTATTCAGATGATGAAACCTATTCAAATGAAACAAACCCAGAAGGGCCATGGACTTGGAATTCAAGTTTCCGAATAATAATAATAATAGTTAAATATGTATTTTGGAAGTGGCTTTCCAGACATCGTCTCTGGGGCAGAGGTTGCAGAATCTGGTTTTTGGACACGTCGCCGTCCTGGACCTTTCTTCCGGGGCTTTGTTACCCCAGAATTCGTTTCCGGGAATTTTATGGCTGCGGAATTCGCTTTTCTCTTCGTTGCTGTCGCCCACTGATTCTTCTGTATTTTCACTCTCTTTTATTATTCATTTTCTTCGGCAGGTTGTTGTTATATTATCCCTTTTCTGTTTTTTTCGATGCGCTTTGTTTTTATTTCCCATCATCTCTGGGTTTATAAGTTCAAGTTGTTATTATGTATATTATATATATATGTGTGTGTGTGTATATATATATATGTATATATATATATATATATATATATATATATATGATTGTTGGGATTTTTCAGTGAATTTGATATCTTTTATTTGTTTTTGTTTACATTTTTTCTTTCATATCTATTATTTCTTAAGAGAGTGAAGATCATCTTCCTAAGTAAATCACCAAAGTTAATTTTTTGCTTAATAAAATTCCTCTGAAGGTTTAAGAAATTGGCAATGAACCTTCATTAAATATACATTTAATACTCACTGTGCTGTTACCGTTTTGTGTTACTTTATGAATGATCAAATGTAGTATTTGTTTTGCATTCATATTTTCAAGGGCAGAACGCACCCAATTGTTTCAGCGTGTATAAATTCCTTCGTTAATTGAAAAATATAACGAAAGCCCTAGAGGCTATGAATGGTTAATGGTACCCGGAAATTTTTGGTCATTTTCTACAGCCTCTCCTACTTTTGTGTGGGAAACCGGTTCGGGGATAATGCGTCAACATATAGTAATTGGATAGAACAATATATATATATATATATATATATATATATATATTATATTATATAATCTATATATATAGAATATAAGAATTCACCGGTCATTTAGGCATATTTTTCTTCTGCTATTCATTTTCTATTGAAACCGGTGGCATTTTTTACCAGATGAATATTTTTTAATAAGATGATTCAAAGTCTTAGTTAAAAGATAGTTTCCGCAAATAATAGCTTTCACTTGCACACACACACACACACACACACACATATATATATATAAGTATATATATATCATATATATATATATATATATTCTCAAACATCAGTCTTTTTTTTTCTCATGCCATGGCAGAGTTAGGTCAACGTGAATAGTCAGGTGTCCCGCTACTGTCTGTAATGGGGTATTACTATCTGTCAGGATAGTAGTAATCGTTTAAAAAAAGCCTAATCCCAACGTGTATGCAAAAGTTCTCTGCTTCGGCCGTGAGAAATTATGTATTCGATATGCCTTCAAAATGCTTCACAGAGAATAATCAAGAGTAAATGTTCAGTTAAAATTCGGGTGCCCAAATTCGAGATTCCTCAATCATATGAATAATTTCAGTCTTTGTGTCGACTGGGATCTGTCACGTATTGCCATTAAGAGCAGTCGTTCTTTCAACGGTTGAATGATAGAACAAGCCTTAATTAAACGAAAAAATACGTATGTTTTTCAATTAACGTAGGAATTTATGAACGCTGAAAAAATTTGGCTGCGTATTCCCTTTAACAGTATGAGTAGAAAACAAATACATTTGATCAATGATGAAATACTATAAAACGGTAACAGTATAGTATACAATAAATGCTATTTCATGAAGGTTCGTTGACAATTTTTCA
>NC_087202.1:76376192-76403692 GCF_015104395.2 Macrobrachium nipponense | reverse complement strand
TAATTAGACATTTTAGTTTCCTATTGAAGAAAACTATTGAGATGGCTATTTGTTTGTCCGTCAGCGCTTTTTCTGTCCACCCTCAGATCTTAAAAACCACTGAGGCTAGAGGGCTGCAGATTGGTATGTTGATCATCTTCCCTCCAATCATTAAACATACCAAATTGCAGCCCTCTAGCCTCGGTAGTTTTTATCTCATGTAAGGTTAAAGTTAGCCATGATCATGCGCCTGACACAGCTATAGGTGCAAACTAGACAGAAGTGTTATCCACGTCCCATTCAGGCCCTTTAAACAGATTGAAAACTTTGCTTATGTACTCTTATTAGGCATTTGTTAACACCTATACAATAAACCACGTATGTTGGAATGTAGTTAGTCATATACATACTAATTACGATTTGAACGGTAAGCCTGACTGGTTTATGATTATTCAATTAAAAACTAAATTACATTTCTCAAATAAATTGCCTCTGCTACTAGCTTGAAATGAGTATATATTTTCACCTTATATATATGTGTGTATGTATGTATGTATGTATGTATATATATATATATATATATATATATATATATATATACTATATATATATATATATATATATATATATATGATCTTTTATACACGACGTGCATCACCGATTTCTCAGCTAATCCAACTTCTGATGGAGAATTCATCTTCGAATTGTGGTTAAGATCTTTGACTGCAATCCTCTTAATGATCTGCGGAGGAGATTAGATACGAGAATTTCTCTCTCTCTCTCTCTCTCTCTCTCTCTCTCTCTCCTCCTCCGCTCCTCATCTTCTCTCTCTCTCTCTCTCTCTCTCTCTCTCTCTCTCTCTCGTTTTGTAGCGTCTATTGATCGAGAGTAAGACTTACTTCCCTCTGCCTGTTTGCACCTTCTTTATACTGAAATAATTCGTATTCATTTTGGAGGAACTCCATTTCACAGAGAGTTTTGATGTCTATGAAGAAATACAACTACTTTCTTTCTCTGTCTTTTATGCAGTCAGTTGTGTGGTCCCTGTTCGCAAGGTTTTGCCGTGTTTATCTTACATTGAGGTTTTTATATTTGTAATTTACATAGTTTCAGGTTTTTCTACTTTTAATTGGATTCGCTTTAACCTTCAACCATTTCTTCTGTGTCGTTTGGTTTTCAGTTTATTCAGAATCAAGACCTGTCGAAATGGCAATGAAATCGTTTGTCTTTAAATGTTCAGTTATTGACGTATTCATATTGCTATATGCTTTCAAAAACTATGATGAAATCGTTAATTTGATCTGTTTATTATTCATCATCACTTTTCTATTCGATTTCAGAGTTTTCAAGCCATGACCTCTTAACGTTATATACGTTTTCATTGAATTTATGTGCCAGTTCTCAGAACTTTTGGAATTATCTTTCTCTGCGTATTTAAAATATATTTTAATTTCCTTTTTCTGAAATATTTTCAGAACATGAAGCCTGAGTGTTGATTCGCATTGAATTTTGACTGTCTGATTGTTTTTTCTCTGCCTTTTTGCAAATATTTTTAAAACGTGATATCTCAAGGATCGCTATTTAAACAACTTTGTATTTTGATTGAAGATTTTCTTAAAGATTTGTCGTTCATTTTTATTTTGATATTCGTTCACTTCAATGTTTTCATTTTTATCCCCTTAGTTTAGACGAATTTTCCAAAGACTGAATAACGCCTATATTCAGGCCTCTGTGGGTGAAATAAAGCTTCCGCTTCATAACTGTGTCGTATTTTTCAAAGCAGAATTTCATTTGATTGCTTCAGCATTTATAAAATCCGAAGATAATTGGAAAATGATAGAAAAGTTTGATGCGATTATTTCGGAGTGAGGCTCAGGAATATTTTGCTCTCGTTGCCTGTGCCTGGCAATTACGTGAGGGTTACTTTTGATTGTAGGGAGATTTCTTGTTGTTTTCTGCTTCGTCAGCCTTTACTTTTCTGTAAAAGAAAGCTATTGGGATGGCTTTTCCCTCTGTCCGTCCGCCATCAGATCTTAAAAAAACTATTGAGGCTAGAGGCCTACAAACTGGTATGTCCGTCACCCACCCTCCAACCATCAAACAATCCAAATTGCAGCCCTCTAGCGTCAGTAGTTTTGATTTTCTTTAAGGTTAGAGTTAGCCTTGACCGTGCGTCTAGCACCGCCATAGGTGCCAACAACACAGGCCCCCACCGGGCTGTAGCGGAAAGTTTCATGGGTGGCGACTGAAAGTTTCAAGGGCCGTGGCTGATAGTTTCATACAGCTGTATACGCTGTATAGAAAAGTCGATTGCGCCGAAGAAGCTTCGGCACAGGTTTTACTTGTTTTTCAATGAAAATTCCAGCTATTTTATTGATATTTTTTGTCTTGTGTATTTATAAAATGTGTTAGCTATCCATTCAGTTAGATTTATATTAAATTGCTTGTTATTGCTTACAGACGTGTCATTGCATTTATTTTACTTATTTTTTTTCTCACGTTTATCAAAATATTTGGCGTTTTATTCTTGGCAATCGTATATATTATTCATCAAATTAGATTTGTATTAAATTGCTCATAAATGATTACGGCCATTTCATAACAAAAGGGTAGGGTTTGGCTGTTATTTATAGAACATGCCTTCCCGAGCATTGAAACACATTCATTGTGAATGGGATTATGAGTTCTATGTTGAAACGTTTTTAGTAAATCGTATACTTTATATGTCTTCGGAGTGTATCTCAACCCTTACTGTGATGAGTATTTGGATTATTAATAGAAATTGCCTCTGCACAACCTCTTAGCCTTGAACATTTAATTTTAATTTTTATGACTTCAGTCGGAAGCAGAGTGAAAGGGTCGTCTCTATTGTTTCTTATCAGCACCGTGTCAATCAATTTTTTGGTTGTGTCCATTTAAGAATTGAAAGCATAATTCCGATGCTATATTGACACTGGTTTTAACAGATTTCGCTGCCGTACTTGAGGTTAATGTCGGTAATTTATTGGTATCTCTGATTATTATATGTAAATCATTTGCTTTGAAAGGGTCACAATAATTAGGATTTTGTGACTAAAACCTCTTGTCAACTAAATATCATTTTGACTGGAACGTTTGCAAGCTGATTGATTTCAGGCTAGCCTGCATTCTTCATGGTTTGGAGTTAAAGAATTTATCGTCTTCCTTGGTCTAAGTCCGGCATCTTCACTATGCCACAATATATCGCCTTTATTATTAACCCACCAAGCAGCCTTTTTTCATAAAGCAGTTAAAATATTTGCGGGAAGAAATAATCGTGCGTAAAAAACAAAAAACGCAAAAATGGTTAATAACTCGGTACATTTGGTTTTAGTTCAACTTGAAATATTTTTTTTTTTTTTTCTGGGTTGGGCGGGGGGTGGTTATTGAATAAGTTTACTAGCCATCCCGCGTTGATTATTGATGAGAAACTATTTAACCAACTTTGAAGAAGATAATTTATACGAAAGCATTAGCTTTCGTATAAAGTATCTTCTAATGCTGAATTGTTTTCCATTGGCATTCCTGTTTCTGGTGCCTTTAGTTATGGTACTTTCAAACATGAAGGGCAACCTGTATTTTGTTTTTATTTTCATTCTTTATACTCTGCTTATTTTGTCTTTTTCCCTATTTAAATGTATCTTTTTAAAGGTATCTTTTTATACGCCTGTTTAGGTACTGATTGTGACAATTTTAGAGCATTCTTTATTCACACATGCTTGCTCCTACTACAGCAATAAAAGGTCTTTAAACAATATAAATATCGTATATAAAAAATTTCATAACAATCTGAACACACACACACACACATGGTAATAAAAATATACAGGCTGTCGGTTCTAAGATCACTGTGGTCTCAACTTTCCCATACTCTCTCTCTCTCTCTCTCTCTCTCTCTCTTCTCTCTCTCTCTCTCTCTCTCTCTATTTATATAGCGTCTGTTATTCTTAGTAATAGATCTACTTAAAAAATCCTCACAGAAGCACGAGTATTCAAATGGAGAAAGAAGTCCACAGTTATGTAAATGTACATATATTTAAAGTTAAAATTTAAAATATATGTACAGTGATGCTCAAATCTCATGCGACATGACTCCATAGGATTTCGTTCAAAATTCACTAACTGGCAACCTAGCATGCTCCATATTTATCTATTATTTCAATGCAGAAACGCGATTATTGCATACAATATGGACATAATATGTTTCATAAGAGTGAAATCTGTCATATATGTCAAAACTGTAAGAAAATGTCACTTTTAGCAAATTTCAGAAAAAACTCTTTCGAAACATTTTCAAAACTTTCGTTCACACATCGCTGAAGCATTTGACCAAAATGAAGTCGTCATCAAGCATCAGTTCAAATGTTAAAAAAAAAAGTCATAACAGTAATAATGCTTCCAAAGCCAACATAAAATTTGAAATAGTCCTATTTGATTGCTTTTACACCTCAATGCTGAAAAAAATGTAAATATGTATATACAAAAGTAGAATGCGCCTACCGATATCAACGTGTGAGGGGAGCGTGTGTTGTCGTGCAACAACAACCACCCGGTGTAACATAAGTAGGTCTACACTGAGTAGCGACAATGAAATTATCTTGAAAACACTTACTTTATATGTGCTAGTGGAATATTTGGATTTTCATACATAATTAATTGTTATAATTCTTAAATATTAAAAAAATTATGGCATATTAGCAAATATTCGCCTATGCAATTGTTCTTTTGCCAAAGCCAAGATATTGTTCCTAGGCCTAGGTGCTAGATTTCTTTATAACAATCACATCTCTCTATTAACAATTTCTGGCCAGAAAGCAAATGAGGTTATCTACACATTCTTGTTCTTGAAGTTACTTCATGAAAGAATAAATTATACTCCAAAAGCAAGGAGAAGGACTTTTAAGAAAACAATTTAAACCAGTTGAAAAACAATTGTTCCATACGCCTTGATATTAATACTTAAGATATTTCGATTAATAGTCATCTTCTCCATATAATCAAAATCATCATCTTTTACTCCTCAAAGAACAGGTAATCTCTACAAATAAAAGCATTAGTAACATTACATCTCATAAGCCTTAGATTATTCTTTTAGGCCTATAAATCATTTTGCAACATATAAGCAGCTTAAACGCAGCCTAGAACTTCAACATTAAAAAAAACTGGTTGTAATTCATATTCCTATTGTATTCGTCAAAAAACAGATAATCTCTACAAATAAATTCATTAATAACAGATTATATCTCAGAAGGCTTAGATTACGTTTTTAGGCCTATAAAACATTTTGCAACATACAGGCAGCTTAAACACAGCCGAAAGCTTCAAAATTCAAGGAAAACTTGTTTTTAATTCACATTCCTACGTTGAAAATGTTGTTATGACTGTTGAGCTTAATTAGGTTTACTGTCATAATGCAGCAGACGTAGATGTTGACCAGTCCGAGGAGCATGTAAAGTGTGCTTTCACTGATGGCACAGCTAACCTTAGCACACCGCACTTTGAACTTAGCAGCGTAAAAAAAGAAAATCAGTTCAAATCACACAGATTACGAATTATACCAATGCATAAAAGGGATCATATTTATATAACCATAAGGAAAATAGGGCTAGCAGTGAATTCACAAACTTTTCGACATGTATGACAGAAAAAAAAGTATAACACTACTTGGTAACATCACGTTGAGTCTGAGAATCTGGACGATGCAAAAAGAATCATGTCGCATGAGATTTGAGCACCACTGTACATTTACATAACTGTGGATTTGTTTCTAGAATAAATTTACTTCTATTGCTATCATAAAATGCTTCCAAATTCCACATGGAATGGGAACTGTAAACCAATAGGTTTTCATTTTCAAAAACAACTTCCGTTTCAGATTGAGGTCATGAACCCAATAAGCTTCCAATTTCGGTTTCTTTTATATATAGGTGTAAGTTAGTTCGATCGGAAACGTTTTCTTGGAAAGAGTGTGGGTTACTTATTGAATATAGCTGATTGTACCGGATTAGTCGATCACGAAAAGAAAAAAAAGAAAAAGTCCAAAATGCAAAAAAAAAAAAAATGTCGAGTTCTTTGTATAAAGAGGAAATCTTATATACTGCCTTGTCAGGCATGAAATTTGTAAACGTGGATTCAGTACATCAATTGCAAAACGATTAAAGATATTATTATGTAATAAATCCAGAGAATCTGGATTTGAAATCCCATAGTTTCGAGAGTTGTCTCCTTTCCATCTCAGACGATTTGACAGGAATCGAAATTGTCTCCATGTGTTCAATACAATTAAGTATTGTGATTTGGATTTCATATTGTTTCAAGCAGCTGGGATTAAATTAACGTTCTTACAAGATTTAGCACTCACAGTAATAGACATTTCGAAAGTATGTATTTTCACGGGTCATCAAATCCCTTTTTTTCTTTCTTTCTTTCTTTAAAATAGGAAGATCGCTGGTATCACAGACCAGGGCAAAACCTCCCTTGTCGAAAATTTCTCGTAATTCAAGATCATTTTGTAACAAGTAAAAAGAATGAGTTCAGTTAACGCCTGCATTTAGTATTTCAGTCCCAGATGAGTGCAATTGAGATAATACAAATTACACAGTTATACAAATCCATTTGTTGTGTAAATGTTTAGCATAAAAATGCAATAACTAAAAATAAATCGGAGCCTTCCTTAATTGTGAAATAGGCAAGTCGGTTTTTTTAATAAATTAAGGGGAGTTCATAAATAAAAAATATAACATTAATTTAGAAAAATTAATATAGAATATTACTAAAAACGAAACACAAGAAAGACAGGCATTCAGTAAGCGCGCGCACTCATTATTGTTGTCATCCAATTAGGCTTATTGAAACAAGTCTTCCCATAAACAGGCATTACGAGCACCTGCTGTAAGTTTAACGTTTCCCGTAAATTTCTGCTTCCACCCCCCTCCTCCCCCTTCCTTCCCTTCCCCTCTATAGAAAAAAAAAAGTCCGTATCTTGCGTATTTTCCGAGTTGCAGTGGATTATTTTCCTTTCCCATGTGAAGAGGTTTTTTTTTTTTTTTTTTTTTTTTTTCATGCCCTATAGCACACAGCTGAGCAGCGTCATTCAGTTTTCTCTTCTAAGAGAGAGAGAGAGAACTCATCCTACAATAACACCACTAACATCAAGAATGAAAGTTATCTATTATAAGAGAGAGAGAGAGAGAGAGAGAGAGAGAGAGAGAGAGAGAGAGAGAGAGATTTTGACGTTATGGTGTGTTTGATTTAGTGGAGGAAAGACAAAAGACTTATAGACGCCATATCATCAGTTTGTTTGAAGCTAGTCTCATACATTTGTATATAACCGAATAGAGAGAGAGAGAGAGAGGATGAGAGCAGAGAGAGACGAGGAGAGGGTGAGAGAGGAGAGAGGAGGAGAGAGGAGGAGAGGCCAGAGGAGAGAGACTCCCTTCCTAAAATAATAACACCACTAACATCTAGAATGAGGTTATATATTATGAGAGAGAGAGAGAGAGAGAGAGAGAGAGAGAGAGAGAGAGAGAGAGAACTCATCCTACAATAACATCACTTACATCAAGAATGAGGTTATATATTATAGAGAGAGAGAGAGAGAGGAGTGTATTTTCACAGTATTTTTGTTGGACATTCGTTGCCCATTCAGAATTAACTGATGCTAATAAAACTGTGTGTCAGTTTAGTCAGTACTTTAGCAGAGTCCCACCTGCAGAGTCATTCCGACATCAACATAGAAAACGACGTTAATTTATGCATAATGTTAGTTCTCATTTAGCCTAATGGCTGTCTGGTTGAGAGAATTCAAATTAGATCAAGTTTCCATTATATTTGCAGGCCAGTTCCCGCTATTTAGTGAAGTTGCACGAAAACATGAATAATTTTGTCTTGGAAACTTCAACTTTTTATTTTTTTTTTATTCGCCATGTGAGTCTCATTAGTTAATGTCCTTATTAAGTTTGTCCATATATCATGGTTTCAGAAAATTATAAAAATAAGATATAAAACCTCATCCACCTTTATTTTGTTTTGCAATTAGAGATGAAAATTCTTTGTACTTTTACGTAGCAATAAGAATGAAAAAGTATATTATTTATTTTATTACGATAAATTAATCCTTTAATTGAGAGTAAGAAAAATGTTGGCAAATAAATTTCCAACAGGTTTAGCTCATGATTTACTAAATAGAAAAACTTTGGGCTGCAAAACACAATTTTTTTTAAAGGTGAGAGCCTCCTTCGTGTACCCATGACGGACAATTTTATACACGTTAAATATCTATGGTTTAATCAAGCCATATTTCACTACGTGGAATACAATGAGCTGTCCTTTCGCTCCTGAATTTATTAGTGTTCGTCGCTGACACATTAATCATTGTTTCCCATTTTTCAAGTATTTCTTGCTTTACCGAAGATCTCTGCATTTTTAAGTGGTAATTTCTTAGTATTGCGAGAAGCATATGATATGATCATAGAGTAATGATTTCAGTAGAAGCAGAGGCAGAGAAATCTGTTTGTGTATATCCATAGGGACTCCAGACATAATGCAATTATTTTGTGGGTCAAACGGACTTTTTCTTGAATGTGCAGCCTTATGACCACATTTGGAAAATTCCTTGCAATTTGACCATATTGCAGGAGGTCAAAAATGGCCCGAATGGTGATTTTTGGTGGGGCCAAACGGACATTTTCTTCAGAGTGAGAAATGGGCAGCTTAGTGGCATGCAATTGATCATTATGCATGGAAAATGGCCACATTTTGACAATTCATTGCAATGGGGGTCAAACGGACTTTATCCTCATGGTGAGAAATATGCAACCTAATGTCATGCAATTTGAACAGATTTCTGCAAATTTTCACAAATTAAGTCTCGTCCTTGGTGGTCGCTTCGGGGTATTCATGAGCTCATTCGTATTACTGCTATGGCTTGTTGTATATTTTAGTATATATATAGCATTACATGCCATTGCTGCTTGTTAGGTGTTTTTTTCGCAGAATGAAATTTTCATGAAATTTTTAAACTTCATTTTAGAGAGGAGAATCCATGAAATCTCATAAACCATCAGATAGCATTTTCTGATTTCACATAAGCGACATTGAGCATCGTGCCACTTGTTGAAACCTTGAGAGTCTTAATAACCTGTCATATTTAATGAAAACACTGAAACGGACTACTCCGTAATTCTCCTGTCAGTTTTGGTTCGTCTATTTGTAATAATTCTTTTTGTCGACCCATAACCGTCGCTATGTATATATATATATATGTATCATATATATATATATATATATATATATATATATATATATATATATATATATATATATATATAGTTAAATATGCAATATGGAAGTATCTTGGTCCGAGTTCCCAGATGAAACGTAATTCCCCTTGGATCAGGACTGGCTCGTTTGCCCAGTCATTTGCACATTGTGAATAAACTGAACAAATACAAAGAATAAACTGTTTCTTGTGATACAGGAAGGTACAGGGGGAAACAAGAAAGCAGTTACCGTTACATTTATACTTTACAGAATCGAAGATGAAGTCCATTGCAGTCAACTTTCAAAGGATTAGCCACATTTTGTACCTAGCAACCTTCCCCCTTATAACTTCCTTTTTAGAGACAATTCTCAACTATTGAGCATATCATCTTTATTAAGCAAAGCAGGGTGGTCTCTTGTATAATCGTGCCGTGATATTGGGGGAATTTAGTCGGCAATTTTAATTCAGGACAAACTTCGAATGGAAGGATTTTGTAAAGCCCCGTGAAACTTCTTCCCTGAACAATCCCTTAGAAACAAATTAATTTTAGAACTGGGCTAAACTAATTACACTTCCCAAACAGCCTGAGACGAGCTTAATTGTGTTTAATTTGACTGGTCTTTTTAGGACGATTTCTCTTCCTATCTTGCAGAGTTAAGACAAACTTTGCAACGTATTAATTTTAACTTGGATTGTTCTCAAATATAGTATGGGAAGTTGAAGTCAGATTAGAATGTAAACTTCTGAATAACAAAGGGCAATCACATAACCGCCTCATTATTAATAATCAAGCGGCTACTTGACGTTTCTCATATATATATATATAGATATATATATATATATATATATATTTATATATATATATATATATATATATATATATATATATATATATATATATACACATATGTATAGTATATATATACATATATATATATATATATATATATATATATATATATAGTTTGTGTGTCTGTCAGCGAAGTTGCATTATGTTGCATGTGACAGTTCTCTCTCTCTCTCTCTCTCTCTCTCTCTCTCTCTCTCTCTCTCTCTCTCTCTCTGTCATATAATATATTATATATATATATATATATATATATATATATATATATATATATATATATATATATATAAATTTTGTTTGTGTGTGTGTAAAGTTACATTATGTTCCCTGTGACACATATGACAGCTCTCTCTCTCTCTCTCTCTCTCTTCTCCTTCCTCCTTCTCTCGCTCTCTCTCTCTCTCTCTCTCAAAATCAAAAATCAGATGTGAATGTAGGTAATTCTCCCGAGTCAGTTCCCCGTCTCCGTCGTAACACATTTTTTCCTTTTCACAAGATCAGGATGTTATATGCATCTCCTCGACGGCGAACAGCAGCGTCCGGAAGTACCTCAGTATGCAAAAGTCGTCCCCGGCCGCATTATTCCCGGAAATGGTGTTTCCATTTATGTCTCTCTCTCTCTCTCTCTCTCTCTCTCTCTCTCTCTCTCTCTCTCCTTTTTCCGTTGTCATTCCTTGACCCCTTTTTGCTAAGAAAGGTTACGCGATATATATATATATATATATATATATATATATATATATATATATATATATATATATATATATATATATATATATTGACAGAGAGAGAGAGAGATGAGAGAGAGAGAAGAAACGAGAGAGAGAGAGAGAGAGAGAGGAGAGAGAGATTTTTTTAACGCTAACGCTTTGCGAGATTGCAGTCATTGTTGTTATTTTTTTTTAAATAGAATATTATTCCTTTCCCTCTTACGAGGTCTTTCCCCATTGTAGTCCCTCCCATTACAGTTACACGCACCGTATATTCCGTTTTCTTCTTTTAAAAACTTTTACTTTCCTTTTGTAAATGAGCGGGCTCTCTTCAGCATATATTCTTTACACACTTTGCCTTTCACATATCTTGATGCGATTATTTCAATAACACTCAGAAACATAAAATATTTCAGTGTTTTCGTGTTTATTAGAAAGAAGAGCATTAAGTGGTATATATTCAGTTACTAGATTCCCGATGTTCAAATTATTCTTATTTTCGTAGTTTTATTTTCGAGACCAGAGAGTTCATGCAATGCATATTGCATACTTCGTATGCAATATGCAAACCAGCCAGCATAATTTCAGAAAATGAGGCTCCCTCTTACGATTCTATTCTATTTTTCTAACTTTTTTTTTTTCTGGGGGGGTGGGGGGGTGCGCGTCATTGGGATCAACAACCTTCATCTTAAACGACGATTCGTAACAGTGTAACATCATACCATTTGATTTTTTCGTGGTTCAGCAGTGATCTCCCTTGACGACCAATATATTGTCCTTTCCTCGTGTTCCGTGCTAAAAAGACTTACGCTTTATGATTATTTCTGTGCTAAGTTCGTAACTAATGCCACCACTTTGAGAACACTCATGGTATCATGGATGGTTATATTCTTTAGAATAATTAGTTTTGTACAAGTGCTTTTATATATATATATATATATATATATATATATATATATATATATATATAAATATATGTATATATCTGTGTATATATACGTATATATATATATATATTTACATTCTTGAACGTAAACATCCAATGTCCCTGGATTCTTGCATATGAGTATTTTCGTATGTGTGAATATAATTGATGACTTCCCGCTTTAACAGCAAAACCGACGAAATCAAACAGAAATAAGATAAATGCAGTCGATTCTCTATGGTCAGTCAGTTCCCCTTCCCCCTTCATGAAAGCTCCTTTGTCAAGATCTAGATAATACGCGTAAGTCCTCGCAGGTGGAGAGAATCGCGTGGTATTCTCAGTATGCAAAGGAAATATCCTGGCCCATGATTTTCTAAATGGTGTTCCTTCCATATCTCTTGCATTCTCTTTCTGATCTCAGTCCTTGACCCTTTTTGGTAAAAGTGTTACTTGCACCTTTTCTCTTCCCTTTATTCGAAGTTTTTCCAACTCCACTTGGGTGGCAGACGAAAGTTCGGTAATATCCAGTTATTGCTCGCCGTACGACTTCGCTCTCTTTTTATGCGTTCGCAGCTCTTGTCTTCATTTCAGGAAGATGAAGTTATGCTCTCTCTCTCTCTCTCTCTCTCTCTCTCTCTCTCTCTCTCTCTCTCTCTCTCTGTGTGTGTGTGTGTGTGTGTGTGTCTTCCTTTTCCCGCTATTACGAGCTTTATGTCTTTGGAAGAATCAGTCACTCTTTCTTTACAGTTGACCTTAGTGTCTTGCTGCAGATAGATTCCATAACACTGATCAGTTTACCATGAAACAATATAACCGGTGTGTCCTGGTGAGAAGACGTTGTGAATTTAATTACTTCAAACTTGACGGTTGTCCTTGTTAGGATTTATAAGTCATATATACAATGAAATACCACGGTATTGTATAGGGCCGATATTTCATTTTTTTTACGGGTTTAGCCTGAAATAATATGCAATGAAATCTGCTGACGTGAAACAGTTACGCTACATTTTCTGTAGACAGTGTTGGGAATGCGTCCTGTAAACAGCATATATCGGGCGTCACATTGTTCTCGTAGTAATTATAGTCAGTACTGGTTTAAAAGATAAATTTGTTAGGGCGACAAGCTGTAAGTAAATGTGATCTCCACAATTTTTCCTGTCT
The DNA here is from genome assembly GCF_015104395.2 of Macrobrachium nipponense. Taxonomy (NCBI): domain Eukaryota; kingdom Metazoa; phylum Arthropoda; class Malacostraca; order Decapoda; family Palaemonidae; genus Macrobrachium; species Macrobrachium nipponense. The sequence continues at coordinate 76,390,790 of NC_087202.1, read as the reverse complement.
CTTTATACAAGTCGTTTGTCGTGTATATAATTTATACCCGGCTTGTTCGGTTGAATGGTCTATTTTCCTTTCTTTTAACAAGGTTTTTTTATCTCCATTTCTCCTTTTCTGTATAATACGAGGTTTATCTATTGCATACTGTATGTTGCAGGGAAAACTACGTCAGCCTGTTTTGTATTTCTCCGATCATCAATTTCTTATTCTGGCTGTCGTTAATTTCGGTGCTAGACCTTATTTTCTCTTACCGTTTCAGGAACCAAAATAGAATGTTCGTCGCGGTTCGTTCACGTGTTAAGTTACCAATATTGCCAAGCTTTACAATTATTTTCTCCCTCCAGTGTTACATATCATTTCCCTCAAGGTTAAGCCAAACTTCGTCTTTTTTCCCTTACTGAAGGCTGAAGTATATAAGCCCATCTACGTCATTGTCAAATCAACCGAATGCATTACGAAAGAAAAATAATGCGTTATCTACGTAAGGGTAAGTGCAAAGCAGTCAAGGGAGATTATCCGTGATGGTTTCCAGCAAGTGAATTATTCCGTCCGGGATGGGCGCCAGCAAGTGAGATTATCGGCGATTGGCGCTGCAGTGATTTATTTCGTTCGATGGTGCCTGCAAGTGAGATTATCGCGATGGTGCCAGCCAGCAAGGTTGAGATATCCCCCGTTGAGTGCCAGCAAGGGAGATTATTCCGATCCGGGATGGGCCGCCAGCAAGTTGATGATACCGCGATGGGCCTTTTGCAAGGTGAGATATCCGCGATGTGTGCCGTAAGAGATTCATCCGTGATGGTGCAGCAGTGATATTATCCGTGAAGGCCGCCATGGCAAGTGAGATTATCCGCGATGTGCTGCCTAAAGGGTGATTAAAGTGAAATTTTGGTTTGGGCCAGCAAGTTGATTATTTATCCCCAGTGATTGGCCGCCAGGGCCCAAGTGAGATTATCCGTGATGGATGTACAGTAAGTGAAATTTTTCGTTATGGTGCCAGCAAGTATATTATCCGTGATGGTGCCTGCAAAGTGAGATTACCACGGATGGTGCCTGCAATTAGATTATCCGGCGATGGTGCCTGTAAGGGAGATTATCCGTGATGGTGGCCAGCAAGTGATATTTATCCGTTGATGGCCAGCCAAGTGAGATTATCCCGAATGGTTGCCGTGCAAGTGAGATTATCCGCGATGGTGCCTTGTAAGGGAGTTATCCGTGAAGGGTGCCCAGCAAGTGTATTATCCCGTGATGGCGCCAGCAAGTGAGGAATTATCCGCGATGTGCTTGCAAGTGATTATTTCCGTGATGGTGCCAGCAAGTGATATTATCCGCATGGTGCCTGTTAGGAGATTATCCGTGATGGTGCCAGCCAGTTTGTATTACCGTGGATGGCGCCAGAAAGTGAGATTTCGCGATTGGGCCTGCAAGTTGCGATTATCCCGCGATGCGTCCTGTAAGGGAAGGATTATCCTGGATGGTTGCCAGCCAAGTATATTATCCTGAATGGCGCCAAGCAAAGTGAGATTATCCGCGATGGTGCCTGTAAGGAGATTATTCCGTGAGGGTGCCAGCAAGTGATATATCCGTATGGCGCCAGTCAAGTGAGATGATCCGCGATGGTGCCTGCAAGTGAGATTATCCGCGATGGTGCCTGCCAAGTGAATATCCGCGATGGGTGCCTTTAAGTGGAGATATCCGTGATGGTGCCAGCAAAGTGATATTATCAGTGATGGCGCCAGCAAGTGAGATTATCGCGATGGTGGCCTAGCAAGTGAGATTATCCCGTCGATGGTGGCCAGTAAGGGAGATTATCCGTGGATGGTGCCACAGCAGTGATATTAGCCTTGAATGGCGCCAGCAAGTGAGATGATCCGGCGATGGTGCCTATGCAAGTGAGATTATCCCATGGTGCCTCAAGTGAGATTATCCGCGATTGTGCCTGTAAGGGAGATTTTCCGTGATGGTGCCACAAGTGATATTATCCGTTAATGGCGCCAGCAAGTGAGATTATCCGCGATGGTGGCCTTCAAGTGGATTTATCCGTGCGCTGTGCCTGTAAGGGATATTTCCGTGGATGGTGCCATCAAGTGATATTTCCTTGATGGCGCCAGAGCCAAGTGAGATTAGTCCGCGAGGGGTTGCTTGCAAGTGATATTAATCCGTGATGGTACCCAAGTGTATTAATCCGACATGGTGCCAGCAAGTGAGATTTACCCGCGATGGTGCTTGCAAGTGATATTATCCGTGATGGCTCCAGTAACAAGTGAATTATCCACGATGGTGCCTGCAAGTGAGATTATACCGCGATGGTGCCTGTAAGGGAGATTATTCCGTGATGGTGCCAGCAAGTGATATTATCCGTGATGGCGCCAGCAAGTGAGATTATCCGCGATGGTGCCTGCAAGTGAGATTATCCGCGATGGTGCCTGTAAGGGAGATTATCCGTGATGGTGCCAGCAAGTGATATTATCCGTGATGGCGCCAGCAAGTGAGATTATCCGTGATGGTGCTTGCAAGTGATATTATCCGTGATGGTGCCAGCAAGTGATATTATCCGACATGGGTGCCAGCAAGTGAGATTATCCGCGATGGCGCCAGCAAGTGGATTATCCAAATCCGCGATGGTGCCTGTAAGGGTTAGATTATCCGTGATGGTGGCAGCAAGTGATATTATCCGTGATGGCGCCAGCAAGTGAAGATTATCCGCGATGGTGCTTGCAAGTGAGCCTTATCGTGATGTACCAGCAAGTGATATTATCCGACATGGTGCCAGCAAGTGGAGATTATCCGCGATGGTGCTTGCAAGTGATATTATCCGTGATGGCGACAGCAAGTGAGATTATCCGCGATGGTGCTTGCAAGTGATATTATCCGTGATGGTGCCAGCAAGTGATATTATCCGACATGGTGCCAGCAAGTGAGATTTATCCGCGATGGCGCCAGCAAGTGAGATTATCCGCGATGGTGCCAGTAAGTGAGATTTATCCGCGATGGTGCCAGCAAGTGATATTATCCGACATGGTGCCAAGCAAGTGAGATTATCCGCGATGGTGAGGCCAGTAAGTAAAGTGGGAGATTATCCGCGATGGTTGCCAGCAAGTGAGATTATCCGTGATGGTGCCAGTAAGTGAAATTATTCGTTATGGTGCCAGCAAGTTAGATTATCCGTAATGGTGCCAGCAAGTGAGATTATCCGTGATGGTGCCAGCACCATCATGCAGGAGAGAAATGGTGTCGTCCTTAACATCAAGAGGTACGCACCCTTAAAGTAACAAGGATTGCTTAATTAATTTGGGAGCGAGTCCCAGTAATTGCATGCGACAGCTGAAAGTCCAGCAAGATGTTGTTGCTGGTCGGGTTAGGATGAAGCCTGGGCAGGTTTGTAATTGAGTGACTTGGAAGGGAAGCAGGCGAACTTAGTTGAATCTCAGCAAAGTTATTTTCGTTGCAAGGTCCCGATGTTTTGTGAGAAAGTAAAGTATCACTTTTAGCGTTTCATTCTAGGACTTTCTCCCTTTTTCGCCTTTGGATTAAATACTGGGGTGAAGAGTTGTATTTTGTTGTATTTAGTTATTTTCTCTTTGATGAAAGGTAGGTCCTTTTATACTCGTATGTAGATTAGAAATTTGTTATTCGGTACAGACGAAATCGGGAACTGTAGTTTTTCCCTTACCATTTGTCCGTCTCTGTTAGTTTGTCCCTTGCCATTTGTCCGTCTCTCTGTCTCTGTTTGTCCTGTCCGTCAGACTGCGTCAGGCTTGTCATCATAACTCATTTTGCTGGGTGTCCTATATGTAACCGGGCACTTACTTCTACATAGTAAAATTTAATTTAATATCGCATTTCTCTTCTATTTGTTTAGAATAATTTTACTTTTTCATTGTGTTATAAGTAGAATAACTCTAAAAATATCATAGCGAATGGTGAGTAGCATTCAGAAGAATTAGTTTACTTATTCATTGTGGTATTCTTAGAATACCACAATAAATAAGTAAACTAATTCTTAATTAAAAATAGAAGAGAAATGTGATATTAAATTAAATTTTACTATGTACGAGTAAGTGCCCGGTTACTTATGGGAGACCCTGTACATGGCCCATGGGTTTCCAGTCAAACTTAGGGCAATAGTAGACCATCATGAATGGATTTGCATGAAAGGAGGGTGGGGGCACCTGTTAAAGTTATTCGTCCTTCAATGCGCGCTTGACTTGTTTGTTTTCAAGGGCTGACAAAAAGTAAAGCGATCCTTATTCCTCAGAATCTATGCCTGACAGTGAAATCATCCCTGTTGCATGAGGTAGTGCATCAGCAATTGACATATGTCATTTATGACCTTCATACTAAAAGCAGTTGCCATTGGGAAATTTTTGCTTTCCTTATACACCATACCGGGAGAATATTATTAGTGATGCACCTTTGTTATTACCTTGATGTTATCTTTAACATTTCCCTCAGTCTCAGTGTTTCTTGAAAGAAGTTAGTTGCGAGTCGGCAAGGTGTTTGCCGCAAAAATCTCTGTATATAGTAGTTTTATTTGTATTCCATGTACTTTATGCACGGTACATAATTATATTTACTCTATTTATACCATTTCGCCTGCATAACCCATTTAGATCATAAATAAAGGTCACCTCATATCCCTAAACTCACCTTTCCACCTGCAAAATATTCATATGGCCTAATGGCTGCTCTTGAGCAAGAGCCCGTGTTGGCATAAAGCCAGCTTAATCTTCAACAACAACTACTCTATTTCATCGTTATCATATTATCTTATTCTTTCTATCCCGTCATTCTCTGGGGAATAATTCCTCCACGTTCGTTCACAAACACACGCACACAGGCGTTCAGCTCGGTTACCTAATGATAACCAATAGCATTCCGAAATCTGTAGGACCGTAAAATTATCCTGAGCGGACTTTTCCCTCACGTCATGACCACATTCAAGAGGAGAGAGGCCCAGCAGCTTGCTCTGGATAGGATCCGGTAACTTGGGAAAAAAAGTCGGAGGTAACGGCAAGATATTTTGGGAGTCCTGTAAGGGTGTGGATTAGTGTCGTCATTTTAGGTCGATGGGGTCCTTGTTTGACTGACGTACGTGACGTACGTGAGGGTTTGTGGAGTACTCTCTTCAGTATGTGATGAATTAGGGAAGAGATCGTCGAGGTGGGATTAGCGTATTACTAACTCGACTGTATTGTAATATTATCACAATCTGCTAGGTTTTATTTGTAATCTCTATTAATGGAGAAGAAAAATAATCGGGCCCATTAACGTTTTATCACAGTTCGTTTATTCATATGTTTATGATTAAGATCGGTCTGTGGTTAGAGACTTTATTTATTTATTTTATTTGTGCTATTTTGCTAGTACTTCTGATAACTTAGGTTGCTCTGAGCTCATGGTAGAGTGAATAGGTTTTCCGCAATGAGTGTAAAACTGCTACTTCTTCAGAGATAAAAATGCAAATTAGTTCATTTGAGACTCTCTCTCTCTCTCTCTCTCTCTCTCTCTCTCTCTCTCTCTCTCTCTCTCTCTCTCTCTCTCTCTCTCTTCTTTATGTACATCAGTAATTTGTTATTACGTTCATTCAATTTTTTCAGGATTTGTATTGCTTCTGAATAGAATAATTTTCTTTAACTTTATATCAAGAAGCTTTTTGTCTGTAAAAACTCTGGAATTCAAGAGACACTGAATTCTGCTTGCCAGTATGATTTATTAATGTCTTCAACATAATTTGCATTTCATCCTGCCATACGCTCTGTTAATTTATGCAGTGATTAAACGCATAAGCGCACACCTGTATATATATATATATATATATATATATATAATATATATAATAATAATAATATATATATATATATATATATATATATATATATATATATATATATATATATATATGTATATATATAATGTAGGTGTGTGGTGCGTCGCCTCTCTCTCTCTTTATATATATATATATATATATATATATATATATATATATTATATACTATATATATATATATATATATATATATATATATATATATATATATATATATATATATATATGCAGTAGTGTAAACATGTATAGACAGATACACAGATAGATAGATACACATATCGTTAAATGGTAAAGGTGATAATGAGCGACACAAGATGAGAAAGTTTGGTCTTTTAGTACAGCATCTATCACGTTTTGTAGAACAAACGCTACAGGAACCCTGGCTGAGGTTGATGTTCAGCGGAGCAGATGATAATCTGTTTGGCTTAAGAGATGGCTGACTTAATCTCACTATACTCTGTTTTTTCCCATCTGTCCACCTGCCTGTGGTGTTTGCGTATGGTAACACTGCGTCCCGGGCTTTAGTTACATTCAGCTTACATTCAACACTAATAACAATATCCTATTTCGAATATTAACGGTGTAATTCGCATACAATAAGTATATACCCAGATATCCTTTTATTTACCTAAAACTTACACATAGCATAACTATCTAAAGCCCGGGACGCAGTGTTACCATACACAAACACCACAGGCGGGTGGACAGATAAAAAAAAAAAAACAGAGTATAGATTTAATAATCTCCCTCTCTTTTTAGTTTTCTGTAAATTCACTCTCACACCAGCGGCCCCGTAGGGCGGGGTAGTGCCATCAGTGCACCTCATTCTGTACAATGTAGGCCCCTAGCTCCAACTACTTTCATTCCTTTTACTGTAACTCCGTTCATATTCTCTTTCGTCCATCTTACTGTCCATCATCTCCTAACAATTGCTTCCTAGTGCTTTGAGGTTTTTTTCCTGTTACACCTTTCAAACCTTTTAATGTCAATTTCCGTTTCAGCGGTGAATGGCCTTAGTTGCACCAGTGCGTGGTATAATGCTAAAACTCTATATAAAAAAAAGTCAAATCACACCAGCGGATTTTGGGCTGTATTCTGACCTGTTTCCGCTCTCATCTGACACCAAGAAGACTGTGTACCTTCATTACACTTTTCGTCAAGGAGGGTCCTTACCATTTAAACACTCCTGTTCAATCCAGGCGTTGGACCTGATTCAGTTCATAAGTTGTTAGGCAGTGTTTAATGTTGTTCTGAAAGTGTTAGTTTAATCAAAAGCTACATTGCTACATTCAGATTGACAGATTACCAAATACCACCTCAATGTTCTTGGGATTATTACTGTTTAAATAACGCTGGAAAATAACAACAGTGTCTAATGTATAGGACATGAACACATCTCCACATAACTATCCAGAAAGCATACGGAGTTTCAGCTTGTAGATACATACACACACACACGCGCGCGCGCACACCACACACACACACCACACACACACACACACACATATATATATATATACTATATATATATAATAATATATATGTATATATATATATATATATATATATATATATATATATATATAATAATAATATGTATGTATGCATATATAAATAAATGTTTTGCCACGGAGGAGAAATGAAAGGCGAGAGAGCCAAGAACTTTCGGTCTAACACGACCCTTTACTTAGGCACAACTGATTATACAGACGACAAAAACATATTAAAAGTAGGCTAAATATCCAAACTGACATTACAAGATTAGCATAAGGTCCAATTTCACTTAACAGAAACGAGAAAACGCTTGAGGGCAAGATTAGCGATTTTTAGGCATCCACACCTTGGATGAGCACACACGTAGTCAACAGATGATTCATCCAGAAAACGATACATTTTGAAAAAAACAAGGAGGCATATACGATTTATAACATGAATTTTACAAAAAATTTCCAAAAAATGAGTGAAAAGACGAAAATAGGATATAGATATAGCGAAGAGAGAGAGAGAGAGAGAGAGAGAGAGAGAGAGAGAGAGATAATAACTACGTATATACATGTGGGACTAATTAATTGACAGTTCATTTATTTGAAGGTCCTTCATAAACATTTTACAAATATATGGGTCCAAATGATAAAATCCCAGACTAAGATTTAGGTTGTTTTTATTAGTGATTTGTATAATTGCTGATTCCAGTAAATTTCTTGAAACATAATCATTAGACCTAGCAATTACAGAGGTATCGTGTTAGACCGAAAGTTCTTGGCTCTCTCGCCTTTCATTTTTCGTCCGTGGCAAAACCTTTATTTATACATAGCATCACGTTTTATATACTTCGTGATATATATATATATATATATATATATATATATATATATATATATATATATATATTATATATATAATATATATACATATATATATATATATATATACTATATATGATATGTATGTATGTAATTCATGTATATATTCGTTCTTTCCTTTATTCTTTACGTTTACCTCACATGGAGTAGACTTGGTTCCATGTTTCTAATGAGGTCAGCCTTCAAATCCCCTTGAGCGTGGAGTGGATGGTATGAATGGTACGTCGGCGACGGAACCATTACGAGATTTTCTCTCGGGTTTTATTGAAACGAACTGGATGGATCCCCTCACAAGGGCAAATCGTTTGCCCCCCAAGGTCAGGTCAGTGGATCTGGCAGATATATTTAGATTTACCTTCATATGACATTCTTCCATATGGTACTAGACGCAGGTATGGTAGGTTTACGTGTTCATGCTTGCATACAATTTAAATCACGAACGAGAATTTTGAACTTCGGGATATTCAAACTTTATCTTTGTCTTTTACCAAAGCAATTACCGTTCAGAATCTTCCACAAAGTGAAAAATGCCCCTTCATGTGGTAATTTATTCGGAGAGGTCCGTGTATTAATGTGCAAATTATTACAGAAAATTTGAAAAAGTCACAGGAAGCTCTGTGTAAGACGTAAATTTATTGTTCATCTGCAGTTAATACTGAGCTTTTAAACTCTGTCACAAATAGACACAGTTACTTAAATTCATGTAGTTGCAAAGGATTAATTTTTGGTCCCACGAGGCTTTGTTCAATATTTAAATGCAACTAAATCTGCAAGAGAGAAAAATGAATGGAAATGGGAATAGGAAATGCAGCAGAAAGGATAATTAAAGGTGGTCCTACTTGAACATTTTTCTGACTAAGCAGTTTACTCGTTAGCTATTTTCTTTCAAAATATTTATACCCATGGGTAAGAAGAAATTAAACTATTTGGCAGAATCTTAACAATGAAAAAAAAAATGGTATTCCATTAGTACTGTAGTGGGGTTCCCTCATTCTATTGATTTATATCTCTTACTCCCTCCTCCTATTGTAGTTTCAGATCAACCGTGCTTCTGATGTCTAGGCTAGTCCCTTATGACGCTCCTGATTGGCTGTTGATAAGCCAATCACAGGGTTGGATGTATATTACATTTCTCCTGAGGGATACGCCTTTCAAAAGTATACCTCAGGAGAGTTGGAACATACAACCTGCCAATGTGAACTCTCTCGAGAGCATGAGAGTTTCCAGCCCTAGACATCAGATGCACAGGTGATGTGAATCTACTATAGTGTCTGGGGATTATCGGTTTGCCACGAGAATCTTACTTTAGTGTTCTAGGGAATAAACAGCCAATCTCCTCTTGCGCACATCTTTCAACTCGAAGAATCTGAGATCTGATTAAGCTTTATACTAACAAAAAGCAATCCAATTTGGCTCAATAATAATCCCAAGTTGCGAGTTTCTTGAACATTTGCAAATTCATTCTTATTCTTTTTGTGTTAAACTAATTGGAATTGGAGAGCGTGATTTGTTTCGCAAATTACAATGGGGAAATAGTATGAGTGAGTTATGTGATTTTTTTTATATCGATATTGCCTATCTTGCTGTTATGTTTCTTGATCTATATTCATTGGTTATTTTTTGCCCTCATTTTTTTTTAGGTACGAGTCATTTTAATCCAAGGACGCTTCCCATCTTAAAACTGTCATTTAGGGCTTAGTAGCTCGTTCTTTGTTGCTAATTAAACGCTCTCCCTTTCGCCGTCTGTCTGCCTGATCATCCGTCTCCTGTACGTTCGTATAGCCCATCTGTCAGACAGATTGTCCTGGCTGCATCATTTTTCCAAAACATTAGAGTCTCATATTTAATTTAAGCTTAGGCCAGCATTTTAATACAAGAATTCTTTCAACATTAAAGTCTCGCATGTGGCAAAAATTCCTTAGGAGCAGTGGACATTTTATTTAAGCTTAGGACAGCATTTTGATATAAGAATTCTTTCAACATTGGAGTCTCATATGTGACAAAAATTGCTAAAGAGCAGTGGATATTTTATTTAACCTTAAGACAGCATTTTTTATTACAAGAATTCTTTCAACATTAGAGACTCATATGTAGCAAAAATTGCTTATGAGCAAGGGATATTTTATTTAAGCCTAGGACAGCATTTAAATACAGGAATTCTTTCAACTTTAAAGTCTCATTGCTTAGGAGCAGGGGATATTTTATTTAAGCTTAGGACAGGATTTTAATACAGGAATTCTTTCAACGTTAGAGTCTTATGTGTGGCAAAATTGCTTAGAAGCAAGGGATATTTTGTTTAAGCCTAGGACAGCATTCTAATACAGGAATTCTTTCATTGTATCAAGTTTAATGCATGGCCAAGATTTCATTATCCATTATTGAAATACAGGCAAAATTTATGCTTTTTTTAATTCATAGTTATCCTTTGTTTATCTTTCATATGTTCCTCTTTTCTGTTTCATCAACTTTGTCATTATACTAAGCTTTTTTTTTTTCACAAGAACCCATTTTTTTCTTTTAAATTAATTATATTTATGCAACTGGGAAATTATAAGTACTTTTGACTTTTACTTTAATATCAAACAAATAATAGTAGCGGAAGCTGAAACATTCTCTGGTGACTTAGCGTCAAAAGCCATTGAAAAAAGTAGTATAAGAACCTGAATATTACTTATTGCATTTGGCGTTACACGAGACAGATATTCATTATAACGAAACGGATCGTTTGTTTATGTTGTCGTGAAAGAGTTTACAAATCCGTATCGTTCTTATGGGGGCGTTGCATTTCAGTAACGTCATCACACCCACTGTTATGACGTCACTGCTTGCTGTTGCCATTGTAGGAGATAATTCTAGTAAGAACGAAAGGTAACATCGTATTAATAATGTATAACACTATATATTTTTTATTAAAATGGAGCTACATTGAACATTTTAGTCGTTCGGGAGCGGATTGTCTGTTATTTTTGCGTAAATATTCGTATATGTATGTTTATGCTTGTGGATATTTTTCTTCAATTATTTTTAAGCTAACGCTTTTCAGAAGATGCCCTAATGCACCCGACCGCCTTCTCATGAACCAAATTACTTATGGCTGGCTGCTGTTCTTTTGCTCTAATAGCGATTGAGGAGTGACGAATGCCATTCAGGCCGGCAGTCCTTCAATCGCTTGTGTTTTTGAAGTTTCAGGTATACGCGTAACTTCATAGAGCCATGAATTTCAACGGCACGTTCATTTACTGTGTGTTTTAAACCCGACTTCTTCCACCTCAATAATCAAGCCACATTTTACTTAACATGGTTGTTACTTGTACTTTTCGTAAACGCTTTTTGAATCTTCTCTCTCTCTCTCTCTCTCTCTCTCTCTCTCTCTCTCTCTCTCTCTCTCTCTCTCTCTCTCTCTCTCATTTTACTTAACATGGTTGTCACTTGTGCTTTTCGTAGACGCTTTTTGAATCAACTCTCTCTCTCTCTCTCTCTCTCTCTCTCTCTCTCTCTCTCTCTCTCTCTCTCTCTCTCTCAAGAGTTCCTGGAAGCCTTCAGCTGCTGTCTGCCAACCAATAAGGAACCAAGTTTCTTTTACAACATTGTCTGGGGTTGTGTCACTATAACTCTTTTATACCATTGGCACTGGCACTCTAATTTTTTCCAGCTGCCGGACTCCGATGTAAAGTCACGTAAATCTGGGCCTTTTGCCATTTGCTCCAGGCTGCGCCAAGTGATAAATTCGGGATTCTGGACTCTGTTTTCCTCCTGTTTTATTTTTGTCTTCCTTTCATCTCGTATAACGTGATCTAAAGAATTTTATGGAATTTTATTTTTTTTACGACGAATTTTGATGGTGAAATTTTTTTTTCTTTTTTCAAATTGGGTAGTCGGTTACAGTTTTTGTGGTTTATAAGATATATATATATATATATATATATATATATATATATTATATATATATATATATATATATATATATATATATAATATATATGCGTGTGTTTGTATGTGTTTGTCTGGGTTTAAATAATAGTAATGCCACGGTTCCTAGCATGTCTTTTGGGGGTGAAGTATGTGGTTCCTATAGTAGATTCACATCAACCGTGCATCCGATGTCTAGGCCAGTCCCATACGACTCTCTTGATTGGCTGTTGATAAACCAGTCACAGGGCTGGAAACTCAGTCTCTTTCGAGAGTTTACATAGGCAGGATGTATATTCCACCTCTCCTGAGGGATACTTCTTTCAGGAGAATTGGAACACATCCTACCTATGTGAACTCTCTCGAGAGACTGAGAGTTTCCAGTCCTGTGATTGGCTTATTACCAGCCGATCAGGAGCGTCGTAAGGGACTGGCCTAGATATCGGATGCACGGTTGATGTGAATCTACTATAGCTCGGTGCGCTTCTCTACCTTGGCTATGATTCATCGGAGTCGGTTAACCATCTTCATGGCTGATATCCTCTTGTGAGGTTAACAGGGTCATAAGGAATTTTCCAGGTAACTATAATGGTAACAGCCTCACCCTGGAATCTATATTTAGGGTCAGTTAGATGAGGGGAAGACGTTGACCATTGAGCTGTTGATTTATATATATATATATATATATATATATATATATATATATATATATATATATATATATATATATATATAAGTCATATCACATTTCCGTGATTCATATACATATATCGAGCTACAATGTCCTTTAATATCTAATTCGCTCTACCTCGGAATTAATATATTTTCATATATGCTTAACCGAAGGGGTGTAGTAGGTAAAGCTTCACTGACGTTCCTGGGTTTGAAAGGATGCACGGGTTCGCGCCCTGGTCCAGGCAAGTCTATTATCGAGAAAAAAAAAAAAAAAAAAAAAATTCCCCTTCGGTTAAGCATATATGAAAATATATTAATTCCGAGGTAGAGCGAATTAGATTTAAAGGACATTGTAGCTCGATATATATATATATATATATATATATATATATATGTATATATGTATATATATATATTGTATATATATATACATATATATATATATATATATATATATATAGATAGATATATGATATTTATATATATTGCATAGACAGATTTTGTTGAATGTACAAGCAAATTCAAAATTGGTTATTTTGTGATCAGTGTTTTCTGTTTTTCCTGAGGCTTTCCTTTTCATGTTGTCAGTATTCATAGGTATGTTTTAAACTCCAGTATGAATGTACACACGAAATAATTTGCCATAGTTATCAAAGTATATATAAAAAGAAAAACATGGGGATGGTAAAAATGGTATCAATAAAATTTAAATTTTGGGTGGCTGGTGGATCAGATTACGGGAATGCTTCTCTCTCTCTCTCTCTCTCTCTCTCTCTCTCTCTCTCTCTCTCTCTCTCTCTCTCTCAGCGTATTTGCACAGGGGAAACGGAAAATATTTGTTTTCATACACAGTAGGTTTTTAATCTCTTCTCTTCTTCTCTTGCCTGCATTATATAGTCAGACTATATGTCCGGTAAATTGAGCCAGTTATAGAAATAATGACACAATTCGGATATTGAAAAGTGGTAAAATCGTAATTCTCACTGTGAACTGCTTTGATTTCCCAAAATCTCTGCATAAATGGTTCCCTATATATTTGTGTAAGAGGCTCTTCTCTGTGAAGTGTAACACATGAATAGACAGAAATGTTTACTTATTCATTTTTATATGTTTATTTTTCAAGCATTCGGAGATTAAGAATAACTCCTCTTCAATAATTTGTCAACATTCGAATGCAGGATAATTTTGATAAAAAAAGACTGATTATTTCGTATTGCATGATGTAATAGTATAAATTTCTTTTTTTTTTATCAAATACTGAAGTTTACTTCAGTTTTTCATGTTTTCAAATGAAGGAGATCTCTTAGATTTTTTGTATATATATATATATATATATATATATATATATATATATATATATATATATTTATATATAAAGTCTAAAAGGTTCATTAAAACACTATATTTTGGTGGACCGACTACCACCCTTTTCAAGGAAGTTGAAACGTATCTTGTTTTAACAGAAGAATTTATTTACATACACACCCATTTATATATATATAATATATATATATATATATATATATATATATATATATATATATATATTGCAAGATTTAGTAGTGCTCTACTTATTGATAAAGTGCAATTTACGATAAAAGACACTCATGGTTGCGTCTGTAAAGTGTGGAAGATGGCACCATGGTTTTTGGCAGATGGTATTGAAGAGCTGTCGTAGTATTTGCAGCTTATCTGTGTTAAAGAGATTCAAAACTTTCCCAAATTGAGCAGGCAGAATTATGTACCACTAATTCATCTGTTTCACCTAATCACTGTGAGTGATAGTTACGGTGTCAAACTTAGTCACCAGGAATGACGTGTGATAGTTAC
>NC_087202.1:76358692-76371192 GCF_015104395.2 Macrobrachium nipponense | reverse complement strand
AAGCTTTCTCGGGTATTTATAAATATTCTAGACACTGCTACCAACTTTACCCTTCTACAAAGCAACATTCATTTCTCTAATCCTTGCCTTTAAGGTCTCTCTCTCTCTCTCTCTCTCTCTCTCTCTCTCTCTCTCTCTCTCTCTCTAAAGAAAATAGGAGAGCGGTCAGAAAGATGGCAAATGCCCTTTAACGTGGATAAGTGTAAAGTGTCACAAATAGGAACAAACAACCATCATGCCAACTAAATGCTGCTTGGGAATGACTTGAATAGTGTAGAACAAGAAGAGGACATTGGAGTTATTATTACCAAGGACTTAAAATCCACAAAACAGTGCATAGAAGCTGTAAAAAAGATCCAGAAACGAGTGGGATACATAAAGAGGCAGTTCAAATACAGAAACCATCAAACGGTCTGCAGCTCTACTCATCCATAGTTAAACCTCATCTTGAATATGTAGTACAGTTTTGGTCACCAACACTAAGAAGGACATAAATAGATTAGAATGGGTACAAACAAGAGCCACAAAGTTAATTCCGTCCATCAGGCAAATAGGTTACCAAAGATGACTAGAGAACCTGAACATATATTGCTTAGAAACACGACGATTGCGAGGACAACTAATAGAAACATTCAAAATGCTGAAAGGCATAACAAAAGTAGACAGTAACTTATTTACTCTAAACGAAAACCAGACAAGAAATAATGGATGGAAACTAAAACTGAAGAGATACAACAATCCCATTGTGGGAACTTCTCTACAAACAAGATATGTGACACATATGCTATGCATAAACTGCCACCAGAAGTTGTAAACAGCAACAGTGGAAGAGTTTAAAAGAAAGCTAGACAAAATCATTAAGACGCTGTGAATGAACAGTAAAACCTGTTCCTAGAGATAAGTGAGCACAGGACGTCTCCTCGAATGGACTAATAAGTCTTTGAGATATCCTAATCCTTGTAATTCCTTTTAACCCTCTCTCTCTCTCTCTCTCTCTCTCTCTCTCTCTCTCTCTCTCTCTCTCTGAAGAATCAGTATTCCTTGGGTTGCATCTTTCGGTGCCTGTTTTTTTTCCCTTCCTAGTTTAGAACTCTCTTTTTTTTTTCTCTCCACAAACTTCTCTCTTTTGTTGTCCGTGACTTTTATATTCTTTCTTCCTTCAAGCGCAGGTCTGCCCCCTTCTCCGCCCCATTTTCCAATGTCTCCTTTTTTTTCATTGATATCGATGCAGTAATATTAAGAATAAAAAAAAAATTACAAAATGGCATTACATCGTGACGCGCCTGTATTGGATGTTCAGAATTCCATTACAGAATGGTATAACGAACTAATATTTGATTATATAAATAAATTATAAAATTATTATAATTTATGCTTTTTACATAAATGAACGGATTTTTTTAAAATTTTATTTTCATAAATATCTAAATGGTATTAGGAATTAATGAATGGAGAATGAAAATCGTTAAGTGTTGCGAATTCACAGCATATAAATGAAATTGTATTTTTTTTTCTTCGCTGAATGTCGACTGATCACACCTTCAGTGGGGGGTGGGAAAGCAGATGAAAATAGAAACAAAATAGACTTATGCCCTTTAACGAAAGAGAGGGAGATGTTTTTCCAATTTTAACGTCATTACGTATACCTCTAGTGTGACGTCATTCCTTAAACCCACAGAATTCGGGCTCAGTGTTGGTTGTAAATGCTATGCATAAACGCGAAAGAATTTTCGTCTATGAAACGTAGGCTGTTAATGCCTTTTGGGACCAAATGTCGTACAAAGATAGATGCGTATCGTGACATGAATCGCATAAAATTGCCTATGGTATTTATATATATATATTGTACCTGACGTTTACCCAGCATCGCAATGACGTCAGTCCTGTGTGTGTGTGTGTGTGTGTTGGATCATAAACCGAATCCTCATCATTCAATCCTCTTAACAACAAATGGACATCTGTCAATAATACTGGCAAATTTCACTTGCGATATTGCAAACATTTGTTCCATTCAGATATTTATGTGAAAGGTGGCAAATACCGTCAATATTTGTTTTCCCTTTTTCCAACGGTTATGAGAGAGAAGAGAGAGAGAGAGAGAGAGAGAGAGAGAGAGAGAGGAGGGGGTGGTCGGAAGTATAAGCCAAATGTGTATTTGGGGTAGATAACAGGTAATTATGTTTTTCCGTTAAGAATAAAATAAATCTTTAGAGTTCGTTGATCGGAAGAGTATTTCGTTGATCGGAAGAGTATGAGATCGCATCACAGAGGGCATTTATATATTTATCCCGTGATTGTGCATTTGCACAAATTGTCTTTTGTAATAATTCTCAAGCATCTATCAAAGCATGTGGAAGAAACAGGTTGTATACACATCATATATTTTAATGTATATCAGCAATATGCACATATATATATAGAATATATATATATATATATATATATATATATATATATATATATATAATATATATATATATAGCATATGAATCTGTTCAGTTACACACAAGAACGCCGTAAGCATAGCACTTGTTAAATTCCTGCAATATAAACTTCCTTAGTGTGAGTAGTTAAGATACTATTTACGTGAATCATACTTACTGTGCTGTTTGTGTACCAATCGCGTGCCATTTCAAGTCCTTTGATTTTTTTTTTTTTTTTGTGTGTTGGTTTTGGGAGGTCGGGGACGGGTTTTATAAACCTTGACGTAGGATCGAGTGTGTTTGTAACAGTTGGTCCCAATGTTAAAATCAGCAGGATGTTTACTTCCACTCTCTGACAGCAGTTTAATTGAGCCTGTAGAAGTAAGCATACCAGGGTAACTGGTCCAGCAATAGTAAATTTGTATGTTATAAAAAGCAGTGTTCTTTGAGGGAAAGGTTGCCCATTGATTTGTCCACTGGAAGCCTTCTGTATCGGAAGAGTTAGGCAAAAACCTTGGCCATTCACTCTGGTTGGCTCATAGCTTACGCCCCGTCATGCTCTGCTGGGATCATGCACTCACCAAGTGGCATGGTCGGTATGGTGTTGGCCTGCCACCTCGATGGTTGCGAGTTCGATTCTCGGGCATTCCACTGAGGGGTGAGATATGTGTATATCTGGTGATAGAAGTTCACTCTGGACGTGGTTCGGAAGTCACGTAAAGCCGCTGGTCCCGCTGCTGAATAATCGCTGATTCCATGCAACGTAAAAACACCATACAAACAAACTAACAGACTTACTAATTTGCAAGAGTTTCCGTTGGTAGTATTCAAGTTTTTCAACAGTTCACTAAGTTTGCATATCTTCAGGTACGTCTTAGCTCATTGTCCTCTGTAATTGTTTTTAAATAAAACTTTTTATTGTTTCAAACTGGGATCTAACACAGCTGAATGTCTACCATAAGCACGTAAATTTTACAGTTGCGAAATATACTTGCAAAAACTCCGTTTTTGAGACAATATTCTTCCCAAATTATACAGTCACACTCATTTTTTTTTTACTGCAAAGAGAGCCAGTTCACACATTAGCTGATGTTTCTTGTTAGATTTTGGTGTTAGACAACATTCAGTGGGTTGTGAAACAAAAGTGAGCTGTTCAAAAACCAGGTACTAATAATCCAATAGACTCCTTGATCGTAGCTGTCCTCTAATCTTGCTTAACTGAGGTAAACGGAGACTTGTTATTTGGATCGTGCATCACAAAATGAATAAATTTTGTAGAATGATAGGACCCAATATAAGAGTAAATGTGCCCTCGCACGATAAACCTTCTCCGTAAGTCAAGCTTAATAATAATAATAATATACATATCATATATAATATATATATATATATAATATATATATATGTGTGTGTGTGTGTGTGTGTGTGTGTGTGTGTGTGTGTAAGTATACACACACACACACACACACACATATATATATATATATATATATATATATATATATATATATATATATATATATATCACACAGCTATCCCGTTTAAATGTTTTCAGTACATCCTCTAAATATTCTCGCTGCATAAGTTCTTTCGTACAGTGTAGACTCTAGACTATTTTTAAAGCCTGCATTTCTCTGCATTTCTAATGGTTTTGCTATTTAACGCCTTAGAATTATTTATCCGTGACTGACAGAGGCTCAGACCAACTGTGAAGGGGCGACATTTCTCTTGTGAGGTTGTTTTTGTTCAGTTATTGTTTGAATGGATTTGTATGGGCTTCTTATATATCACTGAGCAAACTTTAAAAGCGTAAGAGGTTATGATTTCAAAATACATACGTTCATACATTCAATTATAAACACAGACACAGACACAGATACACACACACACACACACACACACACATATATATATATATATATATATATATATATATATATATATAATAAGTTTTTCATATTTTTCTTGCTGAATATCGCGGTCTTTTTTGGTAACATGTAGGCGTCTAGTCTTTTGTTCCCATTGTACCAAAAAATGTTAACTTTCTCTCTCTCTCTCTCTCTCTCTCTCTCTCTCTCTCTCTCTCTCTCTCTCTCTCTCTCTCGTCTCTCTCTCTCTCTCTCTCTGACACACAGTAATGATTGTGGGGTCAGAAGTATAGATTCTGTTTAGATTCTTCTTATCCAGTACGAAATATATTATTTGGATTTCTACTTACTCTGAACTTAGTTGTTATTTAGCCCCTGAAAAAGTCACTCACTTAAGCTTTATGTTCTCCTCAGTCTTTTCTGATTTACCTCTTATTTATGTAGGATTCACACATCTTCTTTTAACTAGCTTTGAATAAGATATTTCGTCTGATTGATAACCTAGTCCATATTACAGTTATGGAACAACTCCCCTAGCAAATATACATCCATGTGTTATAGATTATTGTCCCTTTCAACATTGTTCTCAAGATCATCTTAGTCATATTGTTTGTTTTCAAGATCATCCTAGTTATGTTTTTCTAGAGACTGTCTTGTTTCTACAATACTAATAACTTTTCAACATCCTTCAATAGTACATGTTTGTATGAATAACAAGATTGAGAGATGCCCTGTTCGATCAAGGCCTGGAACCCCTCTACGATTACTATTGTTTTGTAGCCTCCTTTATTGCTTCCAGAATGATACGGCCTCCTCCTTATAGAATAGAAATCCAGGAATTATATTTGATTTGACTGTCGAAACAAAATAATATCCTCTCGCTGAATTGGTAATAAACCGTCCCCAAGAAGTAGCAGGTAAATTGGTTCTGAAAACACAGATGAATGGAGAGAGCTTCACATTCTACAAATAGAAATTGGATAAAATTGGTCAGTCATGTTGACTTTCGAACAATAGGAGAATAAGACACACCATATAAAGAAACGAAGAAGGAACGTGTGGAATGTGTTTGACGTGGATATACAAAAAGATAACAAAGAATTATTGAATAGATACTGGAGCTCTCGCAACACATCGGGAATTCCAGCGCAGATCCTGACATCAGATTGATGCTTTATGCATCGTTAGAGGGGAAAAAAATCGGCAACAGCATATCCAATATATCCCATCCTACGCAGGGGTGGGGGCGTGGCACATTTCTCCCCCTCCTCCCCTCCAGAAAAAGCCCACACATGTACTGGCACAGGATACTGCCCTCCCTCCCCCCCATTCCCTCCCCCTCTCAAATTCGCCGTCTACGTCAGCTACCTACGTCAGCTGACACCACGCAGGTATCAGCACCGTCGTCTTTTGGTTAAAGGGAAAGGTCTGTATCTCTCTCTTTCTCTCTTCTCGCCCAAGGGCGCAAGTCTTCCCGCGGATTAATTCGGCATCTGGCTCTTTTTTTTTTTGAAAGTTGTTATTTATATTTATAGCCCCAGAGATGCATTGCTTCTGAATGGATGGGTGCATGATACATACACACACACTTACACACACGTATATATATATATATATATATATATATATATATATATATATATATATATATATTAAAGAATATTCTTCAAAATTTTTGAAAAAGATTCGCTTATGAAATGAAGAGTTGTGTTGCGGTAAAAGTTCATCGAAACTCTTCACATTTATAAAAGTGAAGTGTGGTTGTTGCATGCAAATAAAAGGGCAAATGGAAAAGATGTTTAACGAACTAGTTTGCGTAAAATATTGCAAGAAGGATTGATTGGGTGATAAATGTGAATAAATGAGAGTTTGGTACGTAGGTTAGCATATATGAATAGACACATCAAGGTGTTTGTGAGTTGGATTTGTAATGCTGAGAAAATGAAGGGTAATAGTTTGGTAGGAAGGTTGCTCATTTAGAAATTGTGCGAAGAAGTAGAAGGCAGGGATACGAGGGAGTGATGAATGGAAAAGGTATTGGGTGAGGAAAGCCTTTGAATATCCAAGCAGCAAAGTGCATGGAGGGCAATTTGGCCCCGTGTGTACGAAGGAGGAGGAGCTGAGACGCGGGGTCAACAATCCTTCTGTTTAGACTGGGCAGGCAATTGACGCCTCAGAAGTACACTTCACTAAGTGTTCATCTTTGATTGAAGATAAAAGTGTTAAGGCCTTTAGTCTCGTTTTGTGTATTCGTCTGGTATTCAAGGGAAGGGCCTTATGATGAATATATATATATATATATATATATATATATATATATACATATATATGTATATATATAGATATATATGTATATAGTATATATGTATGTATATATATGTATATATATATATATGTATATATATATATATATATATATATATATATATATATATATATGTATATATATTGTTATGAACTCTATAAGAGATGGTAATGAGTTCAGAGGTTCTTTAATCCACTTCTAAAGTCCCTACCACTATGATAATGAGTAGGACTCATAACCAGATCATCAACAATCCAAAGTATTTCCTCAAAGAGAAGGATACAGAGACTAAACATATACTTAATTATTTATTACAACAAAAAGGTTTTATCATTACAAAAAAATCCCTTGAAAGCTGTACTTTAGGGAAGAAAGAGAAAAAACAAAACTCACAATTACAAAAATCCAAAAATACATTCGCCTAGCTAACTATCATGCTAAAGTAAAAGAAAAAGTTACTAGGGGGAGATAGAAAACACAGATGCACTGGTCGTTATGATAGCAAGAGACAAAGTAAGAAAAATAGCCTTAAACCTAATCAAACCACACATTCGAATAAGCGTACATTAGAACTATGAAACATAATTATCTTGCAGTTAAGAAAAATTAACTATCACTCCACTAATCCAATGATTCATAGTAAGTCGTCTCTTTAATATCAGAGCGAAGTCTCGTCTTCAACGGTTAACTCCAGTAGTGCCACTAAGTAGGAGACACCCAACTCAAGTCGTCTATAGGAGAGAATATTTATGATAAATACACACAGGGTCTGGGATCTTACCCTCTTCTTCGACCCTGGGAGGCCTCTTTACGACTTCAAAGGTTCAGCTAACTGAGGGCAAGGGCAAATGACGGGCGAGGTTCGCCTCCAAAAGTACGTCAAGCTGGTAAGGGCATCACAACCCCGAAGTATACACCTTGTAAAGGGAGAGCGTCACACGATTTCTTTACACAGACCGCAGAGACGTCCACAAAAAGTACTGCTCGTAGGGGGATGAAAAGGAACACCTCCAAGATGCCAATAGCTTCACAAAGTCGAGGACGTCTTCAGAACATCCGAGTAATTTACCACAAGCCGTCAGGAAATATATAGGAGCTGGTGACCTCTCTACTGGGAGCCGTTAACTAACTCATCACTCCGCAAGTTCCCATATCAGAAGCGGAGATGAAAACAAAACGGGGTCACAAACAGTCGAAACACCGTCAGCCATGAAAAGAAAAACTTTTACATGGGTTAAATACCAATTAAAACTATAACTACCCTTAGAGGGGGGGAGGTAAAAACCCCAAGTCCAACCTTCAAACGACATATATAAATAAACGGACAAAAACAAACAGAAATTTACTTTAAATGTGTGAAGTCAAAAGCATAACTTCAATATAAAAATTAATTACATTACACCTCCCCACCAAAAAGGAAAAAAAAATGATCTAAAAGAAATTTTTTTTTAAATTCAAAAACTAAATAAAATTACCTTAAAGATTACTTTAACTTTTTAACAAAGCAAGAAACAAATTAAGTGAACTCCTGAAAAAAAAATAATGGTTGTTATTACGGAAAAATCATTCTATTGTAAAAGACCTAGACAAAACGTCGGGAACTATATTGTCTCTACCTGGTATATGCCGTATCTCGAGATCATACTCTTGGAGAGTCAAACTCCACCTAAGAATTCGCATATTTTTATCTTTGAAATGTTGGATAAAGACTAAGGGGTTGTGGTCTGTATAAACTATAATAGGAGAGTTAGAATTACTTAAATAAACATTAAAATGGGCCAATGCCTTTATTAGACACAATGCCTCTTTTTCTATCGTAGAATATTTTCTTTCTGCTGGCGACAATTTCTTGGAGAAGTATGCGACGGGGTGTAGTGTTTTCGAGTCATCCTCTTGCAACAGAACAGCACCAAGTCCCAAATCGCTGGCATCGGTACCTAACCTGAAAGGCAATTTGAAATTTGGGGATCGCAACAAAGGGTAACTAATTAAGGTAGCTTTCAGTTTTTCGAAAGCCTCCTGACATTCAGGAGACCAAATAAATTTGACACCTTTCTTTAACAAATTTGTGAGCGGGTTGGCTATGTCAGAAAAATTGCAAATGAATCGGCGATAATAGCCGACCATACCAAGGAAACGCCTACGCCCCCCTTTTATTAAGAGGTGCTGGAAAATCTGCAACTGCCTCCACATTAGCCTTCTTGGGGGCGACCTTACCCAGGCCCACCTCATGACCGAGGTAAATTACCTTTGCTTGAGCGAAATCACTCTTTTTAAGATTTACCACTAGGCCAGCCTTCCGCAACACCTGAAACAAAGCCCTCAATCTTTTAAGATGAGTCTTCCAATCATCACTATAAATGATAAGGTCATCTATATAGACAACACAACCTTCCAAATTCTGGGTTATGTAATTCATCAGCCTCTGGAATGTGGCAGCCGCATTCTTCATTCCGAATGGCATTACCTTGCATTCGAAAAGGCCGTCACCCGTCACAAAGGCTGAAATCTGTCTCGCTCGGGGGGAAAGACCCACCTGCCAATAGCCTTTCAAAAGATCCAATTTTGTCAAAAACTTTGCAGACCCAACACGATCAATACAGTCTTCCACCCTGGGTTGAGGAAAGGAGTCAGTCGTAGTTACTGCATTCACCCTTCGGTAATCGAAGCACAGACGGTTTTGTCCGCCTTCCGTCTTAACTAGCACCACAGGTGAACTCCACGGACTACTGCTAGGTTCAATTAAATCATTGTCTAGCATGTATCGCACTTCCTCTTTCACTATGTCTCTTTTTATTGGGTTAAGTCGGTAGGGGCACTGTTTAATGGGTTTTGCATCCCCCACATCCACATCATGTTCTAGGACCGTGGTTCTACCTGGAGTGTCCTGAAAAATATCTCTATATTCATTGATCAGGTTAATTAATGGTACAGACCTGTCGGGATCTAAGTGCTGAAATTTAATTTGCAGATTAATTAAAATTTCAGAATTGCCACTCAATGCATCGGGTGTAACAGATAATTTATTACTAACTACAGACTCTACTGTATCTACCTCTGTGTCTACTTCTACATTGACTAAAGTGACGGGATCCACGTCTACATCTTCAGCTAATTCTACATCTCTACTTATATAAGGTTTGAGCATATTAATATGACATACTCTAGTTTTCTTCCTTTTACCTGGGGGGTCTATCAAATAATTCACGTCATTATATTTCTTCAGAACCTTCCAGGGCCCTGAAAACTGTGCCCTCAAAGGGTTTCCTGGGAAGGGCAACAAAACTAGAACACTATTTCCAGGTTTAAACACCCTTTTTTGAGTCCCAACATCGTATTTGTTTTTCATCACCTCCTGGCTTTCTGCTAAATTCTCTTTAGCAAACTCCCATGCCTTTCTTAGTTTCTCCTGAAGCCCTGACAAATAATCAAGAATGTTGACCTCGGGAGTCTCCCCCTCCAGATGCTCACGTACAACCTCCAAAGGCCCGTGCACACAATGCCCAAAAACAAGCTCGAAAGGAGAGTATCCCAAAGCTTCATTTGGAACGGAACGAATAGCGAATAAGGCATAAGGGACCTCCCTATCCCACTCTCTTCCTGACTCCATACAAAACTTTTTCAAAACAGACTTCAGGGTCTGGTGAAACCTTTCCACCTGGCCCTGACTCTCAGGGTGATACGGAGAAGTAGTAATGTGTTTTATCCCTAATTCAGACATTTTATTCTTAAAATATTTGCTGGTGAAATTAGTAGCACAGTCAGATTGCAAAGTGCGGGGTATGCCAAACTTAGTAAAGAAGCTAATCAAATTATCCACAATCTTTTCACTCCGAATACTCCTCAGGGGGACAGCCTCCGGGAAGCGAGTCATCCTATCCACAATTGTCAACAAATACTCATTGCCCCCGCGCGTCCGCGGGAGAGGACCCACAACGTCAATCACCACCTCTCTAAAAGGCTCTCCAACTGAAGGTATGGGAATAAGTGGGGCTTTAGGTATATTCTGGTTAGGCTTCCCCACCAACTGACAAACCCTGCAAGACAGTACATAGTGCTTTACATCTCGGCGCATTCGGGCCCAATAAAAATAGCGTGCAACCTTCTGAAACGTTTTTCTGACTCCGAAATGCCCAGCAAGATTGTTTTCATGAGCCAATGACAAAATTTTATTCCTATACTTCTCAGGAACTACCAACTGACGGGAAACCTCTACCTGATCAGCAGGTGCATCAGCTGACCTACTAACTCTGTAGAGTAAACCTCTCTCTTTACAGAATACTGGCTTCGATAAATCATTACTATCACTACTAATAAATTCATGAAATTCAACAGTTTGGGCTTTTCTAAAAGCCTTGGAATCCCACTCTACGTTTAAAAAGTAAGTGTACTATTTGTCCACAAAGTCATTCTTAAGTTCATCAATCACATCCAAATCCAAAACAACCGGGTCGGCAGGTCAACCTCTTTTGCCTTTGACCTCGTTATTACCGAGATAGGTTTACAAATATCACTCATAGGACAGTGGTCGTCCCCTACTTCGACCACAGACAGAATTGGAAAGGTACAAGATTCATCAGTAATGGACAAATCATTAGCAAAAATTAAATCTATCTTAGGAATTGGTAAATTATCAACAACCGCCAATTTTACTTCACCTGAAAAATAATTAGTATTTAGATAAAAGGTTTCTAGTGGGTATGAATCCACTGTATTCGGGAAACCACCCTAATCTTACATTCTACTCATCATTCTTATAAACATATCCATCCGGGACAGACCCTCGTAAAATTAATGACTGAGCAGCCCCAGTATCTCTCAATACTTTAATTTTTGTCCCAATCTGTTTAGTTTTATCCGTGAAAATAAATCCCTCTGTTATGTACTTACGAAATCTAAGTCATCTAGATTCGTCTTCCTTAGGCGGTTTATCTGCTGTTACAACGCTGACTGGTTTCGGGTTTCACGAGAAACATTGAGACTCCACATGACCTCTCCTACTGCACCAAACACAAACTATTCCTGACTCTGAAGCCTTAGTGTTACCTACGTTCCTACTGGTATTGACATAACTACGAGAACTAACATTATTTACACTACTACTAGTTTTATTATCATAATTACTATTATTCTTATTACTCGTATTCCTGTCAAAATCGGGTTTGTAAGACTCCTGTTGTCTGTTCTGGTTATTCCTTCTCCAACTACCATTGAAAAATTTCCTATTGTTTATAGATACTTCCCTTGTAAAACCTTTTCCTGTTTTTTTGGGTGGGTGAAGAGAGTTAACTCGGGCTGACGCAAATAGCTATCTCCTGTAAGGAGTCTAGTTTTAACTCATCCAAATGTATTTTTAACTCCCTAGTCACAGTCCTTTTAAACTCTTCTATCAAAATCAATTCCTTTAATTTAGAAAAATTGTCAATATCCTTCGACTTCAACCAGTCCTCACAAAACTGTTCCTTCTGCCTCGCAAATTCTACAAATGTCATCCTTGGCTCTTTCTTGAAATTGCGAAATTTCTGCCTATAAGCTTCAGGAACTAAATCATAGGCCTTGAGAATTATGGCTTTCACTGTGTCATAATCGTTACAAAGATCTTCATTAAGTGTATTATATACACGCTGAGCTTTCCCTTTCAAACGACATTGTATCATAGTGGTCCACATATCTTTCGGCCAAACCAACCTTTTAGCTATCCTCTCAAAAGAAGTGAAAAATTCTGGGACATCTTCCTCATTGAACAAAGGTACTAACTTTAACGCTGACATTACATTAAAATTACCCACAGAGCCACTACTATTATTATTATTATCACTATTATTGTTACGCATTCTACGCAAGATAATCTCGTGTTCCCTTTCTTTAGCTTTTTCTTCTGCTTGAAACTGCATGGCTTTTAAC
>NC_087202.1:76336192-76353692 GCF_015104395.2 Macrobrachium nipponense | reverse complement strand
TTTCATAATAACACAGATAATTTTAAATATATATATATATATATATATATATATATATATATATATATATATAAATATATATATATATATATATATATATATATCTATATATATATATACATATATATATATATATATATATATATATATATATATATATATACGTATATATTTGTATCTGTGTTATTATGAAAATATAGAAATAGCTGATATACGTAACAGATAGATATTAGGTACTCCGTACCTTATTGAAAAGACTAAAATCAACAAGTTCATTCTGTAACTATGTGTGCATATGTATATATATGTTATATGTATAGATGTCTGTATGTGTATATACTTACGTAAATATATTTATGTATGTATATATATACATACACACACACACACACACACACACACATATATATATCTCGAAAAATTTATTACGTAATTGGAAAATTAATACAAAGAGTAATTTTCTTATTTTAATGAAACCTTCATAAAATTATGAACTTGAATAAGATATAATAAAATGGTTTCATGTATAGCTGCTCAAATTAAACCCAATGCTGTTGTTGCTGCTGTCGAAGATGATCGCCTTAAATGGAGGTCAAAGCGATGGTCAAGCATCTCCAACTTCCAATTACCATTCTCAAGAACCCCTAGACAAATATAAAATACCAAATCTCAGTTACACTTCAAAATGGTAATTTAAACTATCGAAATCACTAATAAATTATTTAAACACAGGAATGCCATTCAAATATATGTATTGCATCAATAATGGATTTCACTTAACACTATCAAATAATAATTACCTAAAGGCAATGGTCCACTTTGCGTATCAAGTATATTACTTGTATACAACAAGCCAAATTTACAGTAAGGCCAAACGAATAACCACCTAAGTAGTAAAAAGAGCGAATGTAAATAAACGACTAATTAACACAAAAGTGGCAAATGAGAAAATACCAAAACATGATACAACACTTAAATTATCTAACCAGCACAAAGTAACTGAAGATAAAATGAATCTCTTAACTATGACTGGGAAATTATAATATGGCAATCCCATAAAAATTGTAAATGATATAAATATTATCCAAGGGTATATTTATTTGTGGGGAGTGCTAAAAAGCAAAGCAGAAGGGACTTTCATTATTAAATGAACTATGGATTATAAATCATGAAATTTAAATGACCTTTAAAAATGATGACGTACCTCACAACCCATACTGTCCGTGTATGCTGTTTGTAAATGCAACAAATCACAATTGCTGTGCTGGCTCTTGATAAGGCTTCCAAGTAGAAGGCAACGTAAGATGCGGATCCATGGTACCGATCACTTATTTTTTCACCATGACGATAAAGAGCTAAGTAAATCCAATGTTGTCACTGGTGAAAATGGCTAAGAACTACCTTCATTTTCATTAAAAGCCGTCCACTTCTCCTTTCTGTAAGAAATGTATAACGAGCAGCAAATATCTTCAACGACCCAAACCATCTTAATTTTTAACAGGTTATTAAGGAATTGTCATCATTTTATGTAAACAAAAAATATTTAAATACTAAAAATGCAAGTTAAAAATAAAACAATCATTTACAAACTTACCAAATTACCATATTAAACAAAGAAACAGAAAACAAAAATAACTTAGTGTTATTTTTTCAACACTCCCGGGGAAGAAATCAAATTTTACATAAGAATTATGTAAATTTGATCAAATAAAGAAAAAAAAAATATAATTAGTCTGAAATATCATCGTTTAGAATGTTTTTGAATTTTTGCCGTGATATCTCAGCAGCTTTTCTCCGTGGACGTTTTCTAGAAACGTCCATGCCTTGAATCTCTTCTTTCGATGCTACAGCATCCTCATCATCATCATCTGATGCTACAGTATCCTCATCAGACTCCTTCCTCAAGAGTGGTATTAAAGAAGTAACATGCCTTTTAGTTATTTCATTGGTTTTACCCTTCAGAACTTTAGCAGCAGTTACCTCTCCGTTGATATTCTTGAAAACTTCTTTGACAATTCCCATAGGATAATTAACAGGTTTATATCCATCATCCTTAATCAGCACAATATCGCCGATACTGATTTGTTTATGGTTTACAGGAGCATATCTATCCTTCTTATCAGTAGCTTGTTTAATTAAAGTGTTCATGAATTCCCGATGATAGATTTCCAGCAAGTTAGTTCTAATGTGTTTCAGCTTCTCATAAGATGTTTTAATTTTATGTACATCATCAAAATCACCTGAAAATCCTCGTCAGAATCAGGGTCAGCTTGTAATGCAGGAATAATATTCAAAGAGACCAATGAATATCCATGAATAAGTTCCTCTGGCGTTATAGGGGTTGGTACATTATTAGAACAATCTCTTAATGCTTCTTTGAATGCAATAGGCCTTCTATTGATCAAATGTACAGCATGACAAACAAGATATTCAAAATCCCTAAATTCAATGACATTATTTCTGATTGACTTCTGTATCATATGCTTGGTCATTTTGACTACGCTCTCAACCAATCCTCCAAGTTGGCTGCAACCCTTATAGTACTGCTGAAAATGGACTTTCTCAACATTATTATCAGTTAAATACTGAACAGTCTCAGCATCCTTCAGGAAATCCTGAACAATATTGGTCCGGTCCTGCTACTATTTGCGTACCCAAATCACTTACTATAAACTGAGGGACTCCATATTCAAAAGAATGCAGTGACAAAGCACGCAAAAATTCTTCAACTGTCATATCAATACAGATCTTAAGATTAACTGCTCGTGTGAACATGCATGAAATAACAAGGATCCAAACCTTGACTTTATCTTTCCCTTGTCTCACATAAAATGGACCACAATAATCAAGGTATACATTACCAAAAGGTTTTTCAGATGGACTCAATCTAAATTCCCTATAGGCTGATTGATTAAGTTTGACAGGTCTTTGGTTATATCTCCGGCATACAACACATTCCTTCAGAATCCTCTTAACTGTAGAGAAGAATTTTGGTATCCAGAATTTCCTACGTAATTCTGTCAAAAGGGCATAGCAACCAGCATGTTTCAAAGCAAATGTTCATCCAATATAATAAGTTTTTTGTTAGAGTACTCTCTCTTGATAAAAGAATAGGATAAGTTTGGTTGGTTACACTGCGCTTCTCATTAAATTTACAATTCACTCTTATTAAATTATGAGTGTCTGGATACAAATTCAACTGTGATATCAAATTAGGCATAGCCATCTTGGTTTTAGAGTTGCTACTTAAATAGTCAATAACATCTGGAAAATTTATTTGTTGATCCCTAGAGATGATTTGAGTCAAAGCCTTAGAGCGGAGGTGGTCCTTATCGAAGCCATGTGACTTGTTTATAAACACTTTCCATCGATCCCAGCATTCCAGAACTTTCGCAAGTATAGATATCAACTTATCCATATTTGAGTATCTATCTAGAGGTATTAAGTGCTCTAGTTTTACAGTTTGGCTTTCTTTTACACTGGTTGATGCACTATATGCCTCAATGGTTTCTAAATTCTCGACCATTGGTATCTTAAAACCTAAAATGTCACTTTTACTAGCTTGATCAAGATCACGTATATTGGGACCCTTATGGTAATTAGACTTCATTAAACTTTTGAATGACAGACATCGTGTAATTTTATCAGCTGGGTTGTCCATTCCACTCACGAATGAGAATCCAACACTTCTCCCCTCACATAGCTTTGTTATATGATTCAGTTTGTTCATTACGAACACTGACCTTTTCTGCATTTTATCAAACTTATGAGAAAAGGACTTAAGCCACGACAAGGCAACAAAACTATCTGAGAATAGCTCCAGGTCAACTATTTTGATGGGTACCAGGCACTGTGTGCCACTCAGTTCATTATAGGTATCCAACAAAACCTCTGTACCCAAACATATAGCCTGTAATTCGAGTGAAGGAATGGACTTTTCATCCAGTTTGGATCCAATGAGTCTGTTTTTCGCTAATACAAAGCTTCTTTCACCACTTCTCATATTGCATAAATATACAACTACTCCATAAATTCTTTTGCTAGCATCAACATAAGCCTCAAGTTTATATTCATCTGTCCTTTCACCAACACATCTCTGAAGCTCAAAAACAGGAGCAGAATTTACTTGGTTTGCAATATTTCTCCATTCCTTTTGTTGAAAGTCTCTAAGTTGTGCATCCCATCCGAGCGTTCTCTCACATTGTAAGTCCTGCATAAAAAGTCTAGCTCTGTTAAGAAGAGGACCATTTATGTTGAAAACATCATAATTAGATGCAATGGATCGCAAAATTTCCCTCTTTGTAGTAGCCGTTTCATCAAGGCACAAGCTCCTGGTTGAAATTGTATCACTCCTACGATTCCAGATCATCCCAAGTAAACAGATGGGTGATCCTTGCCAAATTTTACAGAAAAATCCAATAAAACAATGGGCGTCATTTGTACCAAGTATCAAGTCAATTTCCTTTATTTATCACTACCATCAGTCAAATATTTATCAGCTAATTTGAAGCCTTTTTTGGCAAAGGCCCTGGCTACTTCTGAAATTCCTGGTAATGACAAATTTATATCTATGCTTGGTACGCACAATGCATGTATTACACAAGCCTTATCATCAAAGTTGCACTTTAATTCAACTATCTTGGATTTATACTTCTTACTTGAATTAAAACCATTGACTGTTAAAGAGACATTATCTTCTAACACTTTCAACCTATTATCACATGCAAGTTTTTCAGTTACAAAACTGGTCTGACAGCCACAGTCCTTCAAACCTCTAACAAGGGCTCCATTTAACATTTCACAGGTAAAAGTTGGCAAAACAGAGGCGCCATCAGAGGTATGCAAAGCCTTAGTTATAATCATTACATCACTTGAGGTTTCCCTGTGTTTTGATTTACCTGCTTTTACTTCCTTGCCACCTCTCCCATTCACTTGTAGTTTTTCATCATGAGATTTTTCACCTTGATGATCACACAAAAAATGAAAGTGCCAACCTTACAAAAATAGCATTTCTTAAAGAATTTAAACTTGCATTTGTCAGTGGTATGTCCAATGTTAGCACATTTCTTGCAACCATTAAGTTCTGCTAAGCGTCTCAGCTTATGCTCTGGTTCTTTATATTTTATACACTTATGTCTTGCATGGTTTTCTTGGCAAAGAGTGCACTTTTTCCTCGGAGAAGTGGCGTCAGCATTACTAATTCTGTTAGTTTCATTATCCTCATATTTAACATTAACTGCAAGTGATGTAGAAGATTTTCCTCTTTCATTAAACTTTCTTGTGACGTCCATATAACGTTCAGATGCTTCAAAGAATTTTTCCTTTATCTCCTCAAGTGACGGACGTACATGATTAGTCACATTTACAAGTTGAGCTTTAAAGGACTCATTCATGCCTTGCCAGATGAAATACTGCAAAATATCATCTACTTTGATTTCCAATGTAGAAAAAGTTTCAGTTACATTAGTAATTTTTCCAATATAGGAAAAAGGATCAGTACCGTACTCAAGCTTCATTTCACTTAATTGTTTAATTACATTAAATTTCTGCAGCGAACGAGAAGCCAGTGCTTCTTTAAGCAATTTCTTAGCATCAGTATAAGTCTGCTTTGAAATTTCAAGATTCTCGAGCAAAATTGAGGCTCTGCCTGATACCTGTTGCTTGAGAAGCAATAGTTTATCCCTCTCAGTGTAAGAATATGTGGCAATAGCCGATTCAAACTCAACAAGAAATTTTTCAACATTTTCACTTTCGGTGCTAGCGTAAACCGGAAGTGGAACTACAGGACTCTTCAAGAGACTTCTTGCGGTCTCAGAATCCTTGGCCTCAGGCTTAGAATCCATCAATTGCAAAACAGCAAAACAGGTATTTAATTTATCTGAGTAATCATCACAAGACTGCAATTCTAATAAGAACTCCTCCTCATTTTTCCCGTCTCCATACAAGGACTTCTGGATTACAGTATTAAGACTGTTCAACTGATCACTGTACGAAACCAGTTTAATTTGAACAGCCTTGCACTCAGTTTTATTCATACTCGTGAATTTATCATGTTCATTAAACAACCGCGTTACTTGGCCACGAATATATTTACGTGTCTTTAATTCTACACTCATTTCAATAAAATTTAAAGGATAGACCATGGACCCACAAACAAACGAAACCCCAACCCGGAAGCTAACCAGACAGCAAAAACAGCACCTTACTTATGCCCCACGTTGGGCGCCATCTCGAAAAATTTATTACGTAATTGGACAATTAATACAAAGAGTAATTTTCTTATTTTAATGAAACCTTCATAAAATTATGAACTTGAATAAGATATAATAAAATGGTTTCATGTATTGCTGCTCAAATTAAACCCAATGCTGTTGTTGCTGCTGTCGAAGATGATCGCCTTAAATGGAGGTCAAAGCGATGGTCAAGCATCTCCAACTTCCAATTACCATTCTCAAGAACCCCTAGACAAATATAAAATACCGAATCTCAGTTACACTTCAAAATGGTAATTTAAACTATCGAAATCACTAATAAATTATTTAAACACAGGAATGCCATTCAAATATATGTATTGCATCAATAATGGATTTCACTTAACACTATCAAATAATAATTACCTAAAGGCAATGGTCCACTTTGCGTATTAAGTATATTACTTGTATACAACAAGCCAAATTTACAGTAAGGCCGAACGAATAACCACCTATGTAGTAAAAAAGAGCGAATGTAAATAAACGACTAATTAACACAAAAGTGGCAAATGAGAAAATACCAAAACATGATACAACACTTAAATTATCTAACCAGCACAAAGTAACTGAAGATAAAATGAATCTCTTAACTATGACTGGGAAATTATAATATGGCAATCCCATAAAAATTGTAAATGATATAAATATTATCCAAGGGTATATTTATTTGTGGGGGCTAAAAAGCAAAGCAAGGGACTTTCATTATTAAATGAACTATGGATTATAAATCATAAAATTTAAATGACCTTTAAAAATGATGACGTACCTCACAACCCATACTGTCCGTGTATGCTGTTTGTAAATGCAACAAATCACAATTGCTGTGCTGGCTCTTGATAAGGCTTCCAAGTAGAAGGCAACGTAAGATGCGGATCCATGGTACCGATCACTTATTTTTTCACCATGACGATAAAGAGCTAAGTTAATCCAATGTTGTCACTGGTGAAAATGGCTAAGAACTACCTTCATTTTCATTAAAAGCCGTCCACTTCTCCTTTCTGTAAGAAATGTATAACGAGCAGCAAATATCTTCAACGACCCAAACCATCTTAATTTTTAACAGGTTATTAAGGAATTGTCATCATTTTATGTAAACAAAAAATATTTAAATACTAAAAATGCAAGTTAAAATAAAACAATCATTTACAAACTTACCAAATTACCATATTAAACAAAGAAACAGAAAACAAAAAATAATTTAGTGTTATTTTTTCAACAATATATATATATATATATATATATATATATATATATATATATATATATATATATATATATATATATTCTAAAATAAATCCATACTCTGGTATTTGGCATCGTAAATCTATACTGTTTTCTTATAAATGTTATGCTTGTCTATTCAACCTTTTCTTGCCTTAGGGTAGAAGCCTTCTGAATACTTAAAGGTTAAATATTTTCTTGATGTATTATTTTTTAAACACATTTCAGGAAAATATATAAAAAATTAATATGAAAATTAATAATATGTAAAATATATATTATATATATTTTATATATTATATACATATATATGTATATGCAGAGAGAGAGAGGAGAGAGAGAGAGAGAGAGAGAGAGAGAGAGAGCAATATACATATTAAGATCGATCATATTTGATAGAGGACACCCTGGGTCCGCTCTCTGGGGAAATGATGGTTCCTATGTAAACAAAAATGGTGCATGTAAGGACGGGGTGACTGGAAAGTTATATATATATATATATATATATATATATATATATATATATATATATATATATATATATATATATATATATATATATATATATATATATATATATATATATATATATATATATATATTCATATATATATATGACTGGTAAAAATGTTCTGTTACATCAGAATTCCATCTAATGCAAGGAGCCCATAAAAACACCAAAATAAAGAGAGAAAAGTACTATATTCCAGAGACTGATGTCTCTCTTCAGGTATATGAATGAGAAAAGTTTACAGAAAAGGTGGATGGATCTCTTGTATAAATACCACCTTTTTCTGTAAACTTTTCTCATTCATATACCTGAAGAGAGAGAGAGCAGTCTCTGAAATATAGTACTTTTCTCTCTATATTTTGGTATTTTTATGGGCTCCTTTTATTAGTATATATATATATATATATATATATATATATATATATATATATATATATACTTGGTCTGCTTACGCATTTTCAGAACGTTTGACGTAGACTGACGGTTATCAATTCATATGGAATTATCCTGGTATATATATATATATATATATATATATATATATATATATATATATATATATATATATATATATATATATATATACATATATATATATATATATATATATATATATATATATATATATATATATATATATATATATATAATATAAAATCTGACCCTGTGGTTGGGGTGTAAGAATGTTACCACCGTAGGTCTTGCGTGTCGTAAAGGCGACTAAAAGGACAGCTGCTGCCTTGCAGTCTTACTTTTTACTAAAAGGCTAGGCCCATTGCCAGTAACTTAGAAAATGGTTAATGATAGCAAGGGCATGCTGTCGTAAGAAACCCCTTTGCCAAACAGTAAACCATGCTTGATGTTGTGAGGAAGGCAATGGAGAAGACGCATCAGGCAACCGACCCCTTAATGTAAGGATAATGGTGGGAAAGGGGTCGCCAACCTTCGGCTCTTTCAAGTCAATTGCGCGGCTCTAAACGCTTCAACAAATATCTTTTTATCGATTCAAAACAACGAAATTATGACAATATGTGATTAGATTTTATTCAATTTTAAAAGTATATGGTAGGCATCAGTTTTATTGATATTTTTAAACGAGATATTAGTAGTTTCTAAGGCCATTTTCTTCATTGCGGCTCTGACAACGAAATTATGTAAGTCTTAAGACAATATTTGCTTAAATTTAATTCAATTTTAAAAGTATATGGTAGGCATCAGTTTTATTGATTTTTTTAAAATGAGATATAAGGTAGTTTCTAAGGCCATTTTCGTCATTGCGGCTCTGACGATACTTTATTTTTATGATTCTGTAAATAGATGGCTCTTCTAGCTTCAAAGGTTGGTGACCCCTGCCTTAGACGCTCTGTTTTACCTGTACTGTTTAATAATTGATCGTTTTCGATATCCCACGCTGTTCTGTGCCTTAATTGACTAATTTCCTTCTCATTCTATCTACCTCCCGAAGGGTCCACTTTATGCTAAAGTGGCACTCGTATCCCTCTCAAATTCTAGTAGGTGTCATTAACGGAGCCCACATTTTGGTAAAATTCGTCAAAAGTCATATGTAATATGGCTGACAAAGAAGACAAAGAATCAAAGGAACAGTCGATCATTTAATGACGGCGTGGAGCACACCTTGCTGTTTTTTTTTCTCTCTCTCTCTCTCGATCAGATTGACTCCTCTCCTCTGCAGGCTCCGTCAACCTCGTCACCTGATCTATCTCTCATGAAGGCAATTTATACCTGTTTGTTGCCTCAGGTTAATTGGGTTCACTCCGGCTGATCTTTCGACGAGAGTCTGCATAGTTCATTCGAGCACCTCCGTCATCGCAAGTCTGAAATAGTCCGGTCTTTCCGTTCCCGTTGAAAGGTTATCACTCATTCGATTGACGTAGGCGGTTAATACAAACACAACGGCGCCTGAGGGCATTGAAATAGTTCTGGAATTCTGTTCGATTTCTGTTCTCGTATCGGCTTGTCATTAATACGATTGGTATGTGGGGTGAGGGGGGGGCGGTTGGTTATCAAGACGAACTTGGCTTGAGATTCACTGCAGCGTCCCATTGACACCTAGCTACATTCCCTTTCATTCATTTTTACTGTACTTCATTTCATATCTTTCTTCCATCTCACTCCCCTATCATTTCATATCTTTCTTCCATCTTGCTTTCCTCCCTCTCCTAACAATGGCAACTGCTTTGAGGTTTTCCTCCAATTACACCTTTCAAACCTTCATTACTACCAATTTACATTTCAGCGCTGAATGACCTCGTAGGTCCCAGAGCTTGGCCTTTGGCCTAAATATTATCCAATTCTAAAATTACACCTTTCAAACATTCATTACTCCCAATTTCCATCTCAGCACTGACTGACCCCATAGGTCCCAGAGCTTGGCCTTTGGCCAAGATTTTATCTAATTCTAATATACATATTTGATAAAAAGTCGATAAATATTTCGATGGACTGGAACGTAAGTCAAATGAAACAGTGACTTATGACAGAATGGAAAATAAGCTTTCGTTTTGCCAGCAGCAGATGATGATGAATTCATACAACGACAGAGTAAAGTATGTATACGTTTGACGTACGAGAAGTTTCCATACAGGAAGTGTATTAGTAATTTCCTTTGCGAATTTATACAGCGAAAATGATAGTTAAAATGGAAAATGAAGTGATGAAACTTCATTACCGTATAAAGTTGTGATAAAGGAGGAGAAAATGTACATTGATTCACGGTATTATATATATCCTAATAAAAGCGAAGTCTCTAGAGAGAGAGAGAGAGAGAGAGAGAGAGAGAGAGAGAGAGAGAGAGAGAGAGAGAGAGAGAGAGATTGGTAAACACCAAGTTAGGTACAGATAGCGAATAATTCTGGAAAGTGATCGTGTGTTAATTGCGAGATGAAATTAAAAGCATCCCGAATGGCATTTCCTGAACTTGACCCTTGAATGTTTTTGGTTAAATAACGGGGGAAAATTGCAGCGTCCTTTCGCTATTCGTTAATAAGATTCCCGGCATTAATTAATGGCGGGAATTTTCACTCATTATAGGTTCAAAGCGGGTATGAGAACGATTATACTTTTCGAAAAACAGCTAGAGTTTCATATTAAGAAAAAGTTTTCAAAACGCTAAGATTTGAATAAAAAATTTTAACAGATATCCAAAAATACTGATAACAGTGAAGGAAGATTGTATTTAATGCGCATTTACAAACTCATGGTAGTTCCAATTTACGTCAAGGAAAAATTATGGGTGATGGAAGGAATAATTATGATTGTTGAAAGGAAAAATTATGGGTGATGGAAGGAATAATTATGATTGTTGAAAGGAAAAATTATGGGTGATGGAAGGAATAATTATGATTGTTGAAAGGAAAAATTATGGGTGATGGAAGGAATAATTATGATTGTTGAAAGGAAAAATTATGGGTGATGGAAGGAATAATTATGATTGTTGAAAGGAAAAATTATGGGTGTTGAAGGGAATAATTATGAATGTTGAAAGAAAAAATTATGGGTGTTGAAGGGAAAATAATGAAGTGTTTTTCAAAGAAAAAAATTAAGGGTGTTGAAAGGTGAAAATTTAATTATGAATGTTGAAAGGAAAATTTATGGGTGTTGAAGGGTATAAGTATGGGTGTTGAAAGGACAAAGTATGGTTGTTGAAGGGAATAATTATGAATGTTGAAAGAAAAAATTATGGGTGTTAAAGGGAATAATTATGAATGTTGAAAGAAATAATTATGGGTGTTGAAGGGAATATTTATGATTAATTGAAAAGGAAAAAAATTAGGGTGTGGAAAGGGGGGAAAAATATTCTGGGAGTGTGAAAGGAATAATTATGAGTGGTGAAAGGAAAAATTATGAGTGTTAAAAGGAAAAATTATGGGTGTTGAAAGGAATTAATTTGGATGAAGGAAAAATAATTGGTGTGGAAGGAAAAATTAATGAGTGTTTAAAAGGAAAAATTATGAGTGTTAAAAGGAAAAATTATGGGTGTTGAAAGGAATAATTATGAGCGTTGAAACTTGTGTCATTTTGTAATTGAGGTTTGCTGAGAAAGAACACAACTGAACTCATGCTATTGAGAGTGATGAGATAGCAACTCCACCTGTCATATGGTCTTGTAATCTTGTAATACCCGTCAGACCACCATTTCATTAATTGAATTTGACTGTTATTCCTAGGCTTACACTATTTAGCAGCAACTTCTTACTCGTCAAGCTTGGGAATTTTCTTGTTATGTTTCTTCCTGGACTTTTATTTATTTATTTTTTTTATTTTGTGGTGGCGTTAATCCCTCTTCGTTTTCTTTCGTAAATCCTGGTCGGTCGGTCCCTGATCAAATATAGCACAAAAAGGTCAAGAAATAGAATACGAAGAAAGCACCTGGCTTTGTTTTTTCTGTTTGTTTTCACAATTTGTATAGCCTTGTCATTAAAAATATTCAAGAGAATCTGTTTGTAGTTTCCGTAATCGCAAGACGAAAGACATTCAATTTATCAGGAAAATAGCTTTGTGAAACTAATGTAACCCAAAATTACATTTATAACAATTGAGCCATGCCTTAAATCTATTATGTTTTCGTTTATATCATAATCCTTTTTGGAGACTTTTACTTCACGTAGATATTCCTGACAAGAAAATTGTTTCTCTAATACGACATTTATTCTCCCTAGCACATCCCTCCGACTTTTT
Source organism: Macrobrachium nipponense (assembly GCF_015104395.2). NCBI lineage: Eukaryota > Metazoa > Arthropoda > Malacostraca > Decapoda > Palaemonidae > Macrobrachium > Macrobrachium nipponense. The sequence continues at coordinate 76,341,011 of NC_087202.1, read as the reverse complement.
TTTTGACGTTTTTTCATATTTCTCCTCGAAATGTATCTGCTGAAACATCAAATAGGCCTTGAGAGTTTCAGAAATCTGCGTCAGTTAACGCATTGTGAAAAACAAGAAGTTTGAAATAACTCTGGCCAGACTTGCTACCTCCCACGGTCTGCCAAATTTACATGGGTATAGTAGGTGGGTGCGAACTTCTGCTGGAGTCAAGAAAAAGGGCTTAGGGCTATCAGCCTAACCCATGAATATTTATTTACCTTCGTGGTGCAAACCCCTAATAAAATTGGGACAATGTATTTAGTGAAGAACACATATGCATGTGTATATATATAGTATATATATATATATATATATATATATATATATATATATATATGTGTGTGTGTGTGTGTGTGTGTGTGTGTGTGTGTGTGTGTGTGTGTTTACAAATAAATATATAAATATGTGAAAAAATAAAATATATACTATACATGTAATATGTGTGTGCGTGTTTTTATATTTCAGTACGTATTTTGGAAAGTAGATCACTATGGTGATTAAACTAATACTGTGAGCATACCAAAACATTCTCGGCATTTTCCGATATGAAAATAGATTTTAGGAATCCGCGAGATGCTTTGTGTGTTTATTTGGTTCTGTGTTTGAAATAAATGACATGGGAAATAGATGAAGTCTAACTTCACAAAATACGAAAACCTGACCCAAATTCTATGTCAAAAATCCTTCAAGGAAGCATTCATTCGTACACATAATTCCCGAAAGCGCCCTCAAACGTAAATTATGCTCAAATCAACACAGAAATCACGTACACACGCACCCGCAGGCAATTCATGCATGCAGCTGCATTGCACAGTATTCCCGTCGCTTGCTTATCGCAGGATTAATCCAAATCCATCAGTCCAAAACCCTGGAGACAACTTATCCATTGACAGGCGATAAGCTGTACCCAGGTCAAGGCGAATGGCTGCGTAACTAAAATGTATTCCAGGAAAACTCACCGGCGCACGCGCACGTACATACACATGCATATATATATATATATATATATATATATATATATATATATATATATATATATTATAAGAGGTACAAATGTCCTTTAATATCTAATTCGCTGTACCTCGGAATTGATATATTTTCTTATCTGTAAACCGAAGGGGAATTTTTTTTTTTTTTCTTTTCTTTTTTTTTTTTTCATTTTAGTTGATAATAATTTCATCCCCTCATGGGATCGAACCACCGCCCAGCGGACAGGGACGAAATCAGGTCGACAGTGATGTTAACGATTCAGCTAACAAGTAAGGTTATAAGTTTATACCGATTTTGACCTTACAATTCACCGTCGAACTCGGTTATTCGTAAATAGAATCGATATCCAACCCCTTCTACCATGTTAGCAAAACGTTTGACGAACGTAGCCATATTATGAATAATTTTAACATCACCGTGATTCATGTACATTATTCGAGCTACAAATGTTCTTTAATATCTAATTAGCTCTACGTTCGGAATTGATATATTTTCATATATGTAAACCGAAGGGGAATTTTTTTTTTTTATTTGATAATAATTTCGTCCCCTCATGAGATCGAACCACCGTCCCATGAGGGGACGAAACTATTATCAACTAAAAAAAAAAATTTCCCCTCCGGTTTACATATATGAAAATATATCAATTCCGAGGTAGAGCGAATTAGATATTAAAGGACATTTGTAGTTCGAATAATGTATATATATGAATCACGGTGATGTGATAATTATTCATATATATATATATATATATATATATTATATATATATAGATATATATATTATATATATATGAATCATATTGTGATGTGATAATTATTCATATATATATATATATATATATATTATATATATATATATATGAATAATTATTATTAACATCACCGTGATTCATATATATACATATTCGAGCTACAAAATGTCCTTTAATATCTAATTCCCTCTACCTCGGAATGATATATTTTCATATATGTAAACCGGAGGGGAAATTTTTTTTTTAGTTGATAATAGTTTCGTCCCCTCATGGGACGGTGGTTCGATCTCATGAGGGGACGAAATTATTATCAAATAAATCTCTAAGAATTTTTATTATTATAATATATATATATATATATATATAAATATATATATATATATCTATATATATACATATACATATATATATATATATATATATATATATATATATAATATATATATATATATATATATTATTGATATTATATATATATATATGTGCGTGTGTGTGTATATATATGTCCCATGTGTTTGATTTCCATGAAGTCCGTAGTGAACGTTCTGTGACACACTTGTCACTTTTAAATCAATTGTAGTAAGTTTTCGAACATTTTATTCTATGCACGCAAGTGTCGTTGAATTATTAATTTTTGTCAGTAAAAATATACAATATCCATATGCAACATGCATAAAAATTCATCACCTTACAGAGCAATCTTGGACAGAATAGAATGGTCGCATATTTCTAAAGGTAAAACACACACACACACACACACACACACACCACACACACACACACACACACATATATATATATTATATATATATATATATATATATATATATATATATATATATATATATATATATATATATAGCGCAGCTGCATGATTTTTAGAAACTAGGGCATTGATGAAGATATGTTTTGAAGCATAGTGTACATATATCTTTAATGGATCGAAAGAATATTTAGCTTAAACTGTCACGTGGCTTTACTTTTCATTAATACGTAGTGATTAGCATCGCAGTCTATCATTTCTTGTTCATATATTTATCCTGAACTTGAGCCCTGTCCTACTTATGAAAATGTAAGCGTGTTTTTTCATTGTGTGTGTCCCTTGTGAATTTTTACTTATGCTTATCATGCTTTCGAATATCTGAAATGAAGTTTATCTTGCATTCCTTTGTAACTTTAATTTAAAAGTTTTTTTTATTCTTTTTATTTTATTCGACTACTTTTTGCTCCCTCTTATCTTGCAAATCTACATTAATGCATATGACATATTCCATTAATACATAATGATAGTTCAGACTGCAAATTGCTGCACTCGAATAGAAATGTTGTTCGGTTATTTATGCTTGACCTAGATTTATGTATTCGGATTATTAAGAAGAGCTATAAAATGCCGAGAGAGCCCAACTGACACCTGCCTATTGGAGAAAAAATTGACTAACAATTTTTTTTTTTTCTTTTACTTTTATTTTGGCTACTCGAGCTGACATTCATGAGCTGTCTGGACGAGTGTATTAAATGGCGTAGTATAGGTTGGTTGATGTCCAAAGGTGGTTTGTAGTTGTTGTCAATTGATCTAGGTTTCAAGAAGCCTTGTGTGAACATCTGGACCCTGACCATATAATTGGCACAAAAGTTTGTAATGAATTAATTCGTAAACCGTTAGGATCAGTAGTTGTTCAGGCGTCTTTTTTTAAATGGCTATAAAGAACTTACTGGTTGGTTTGGGAATGTTCTGTTTGCTTCAGTCTCCCTTAACATTTATACTCAAATTTTTTTCTTTCTTAAGTCCCACTTTCTCTTTCAACCCTTCACCCCGCACCCCCTTTATTATTATTATTATTATTATTATTATTATTATTATTATTATTATTATTATTATTATTATTATTATTATTATTCCTTGGTTTTGTAAAGGTTATGCAATTTCCGTCTCCCTCGACCACCAAATTTTGATAAGACATACATCTTCGGAATGGTTATATTTTTATAGAGAATGCATGAATTCATGCATGCCTCCCTCTAATTGGCCTTTCAACTGTTGAGATGATTAATCGAAGGATATTTTGATTTTGTTTTAAAGTGTCTGTTGTTTCAGTAAACGCCTTACTTCTGTTGCTCGTGTTGTTGCATTTTAGAATGTGAAACTGAGCAATGATCTTTGCTGTATTTAAATAGTGAACTACAAAGAAAGAGCATTGACTCTTTCTTACACGGACATAGTAGTTTTTAGTAAGGCAAGGCTATTTCACTACATCCATAAAATAGAGTGGTAACAGCATTACTGTTTTAGTAATGCATTAAGACTCTTATGTTATAAATTAAAGCTGAAATACATAGTCAGTTTCATATTCTTAATTCATTCATTCATTCTAACAATAATATAGGTTCATTTTCTTATTCATTTGCTTGACTATCGCCGAATGCAGATATTTACAAGAGAAATATTTACAAAAGAATGACTAATAGCATATTATTACTTTTCAAAACATCAAAATATACAAGAGAAGTATTTATAAAAGAATGACCAAAAGCAAATTATTACTTTTAAAAACATCAAAATTTGCAAGAGAAATATTTACAAAAGAGTGACCAAAAGCAAATTATTACTTTTAAAAACATCAAATTTTACAAGCGAAATATTGACTAAAGAATGACCAAAAGTAAATTATTACTTTTAAAAACATCAAAATACAAAAGAATGACGAAAAGCAAATTATTACTTTTAAAAACATCAAAATTTACAAGAGTAATATTTACAAAAGAATGACCAAAAGCAAATTAATAATTTTAAAAACATCAAAATTTACAAGAGGAATATTGACAAAAGAATGACCAAAAGCAAATTAATAATTTTAAAAACATCAAAATTTACAAGAGGAATATTGACAAAAGAATGACCAAAAGCAAATTAATAATTTTAAAAACATCAAAATTTACAGGAGGAATATTGACAAAAGAATGACCAAAAGCAAATTATTGCTTTTTAAAACATCAAAATACAAAAGGATGACTAAAAGAAAATTTTTACTTTTAAAAACATCAAAA
>NC_087202.1:76303692-76331192 GCF_015104395.2 Macrobrachium nipponense | reverse complement strand
CTGCCAACGTGGAATAAGAGGAAATTGTTTCTGGTGATTAGAAATGATTTCCTCGGTATAATGTGGTTTGGATCCCACAACAAGCTGTAGGTCCATTTCTAGGTAACCAGCAGGTTCCTAGCCACTTAGAAATATCTAATCCTTCGGGCCAGCCCTAGGAGAGATGTTATCAGCTCAGTGGTCTGGTTAAACTAAGATATACTTTTGTTTTTTGGTGACAGTTAATGGAACTAGATTGAGAAATATGTTTAATATTGTATTAGTGATCCGTTTTTTAAGAGTATTGTATGTTTTATGATAAGCTATTAGTGTTTTTTTCGGTGTTTGTTAATGTTATCTTCATTTCTTACCCTTGACGGTGTTCTCTTATCTTACCTGTTGGCGTTGGAATTGGCAGTGTGATTTAGTACTGTTGAAGAATATATTTCATAAGAAAGTTTACCCACCGAAAGATGTCTCTAATAGTTTTCATCGTACTGGTAAATTTACAAGAATAAGTCTTGTAACAACTTAGTCGTGAACTCAAAGTCTGTTAGTTGAAGTCTTTTGTCCTTTGCTTTACTTGACTGTGGAACTTCGGACCTGGTATTGTACCTCTTGAACTTTGGCCAGTTTCTTTTCAAGATCTTAATTGGGAAGCTGTAGCTGCCTTGGTTTCTTTACCTTAGGGAAACATGACTTTGTCTGCCATTTTTGGTCATTAGGAAAACCAGAGTGTCTTCTATTATAGCCAGAGAGATAATAATAATAATAATAATAATAATAATAATAATAATAATAATAATAATAATAATAATAATAATAATAAGAGCATCAAGGAAATAGATTCCCTAATCCAGACTGTAAGGATTGTATCTGGGGTCATCAGAATGGAGTTTGGAATAGAAAAATGCGCCTTAGTCAACATACAAAAAGGCAAAGTAACGAGAACTGAAGGGATAAAGCTACCAGATGGGAGCAACATCAAACACATAGATGAGACAGGATACAAATACCTGGGAATAATGGAAGGAGGAGATATAAAACACCAAGAGATGAAGGACACGATCAGGAAAGAATATATGCAGAGACTCAAGGCGATACTCAAGTCAAAACTCAACGCCGGAAATATGATAAAAGCCATAAACACATGGGCAGTCCAGTAATCAGATACAGCGCAGGAATAGTCGAATGGACGAAGGCAGAACTCCGCAGCATAGATCAGAAAACCAGGAAACAAATGACAATACACAAAGTACTACACCCAAGAGCAAATACGGACAGACTATACATAACACGAAAGGAAGGAGGGAGAGGACTACTAAGTATAGAGGACTGCGTCAACATTGAAAACAGAGCACTGGGGCAATATCTGAAAACCAGTGAAGACGAGTGGCTAAAGAGTGCATGGGAAGAAGGACTAATAAAAGTAGACGAAGACCCAGAAATATACAGAGACAGGAGAAAGACAGAAAGAACAGAGGACTGGCACAACAAACCAATGCACGGACAATACATGAGACAGACTAAAGAACTAGCCAGCGATGACAATTGGCAATGGCTACAGAGGGGAGAGCTAAAGAAGGAAACTGAAGGAATGATAACAGCGGCACAAGATCAGGCCCTAAGAACCAGATATGTTCAAAGTACGATAGACGGAAATAACATCTCTCCCATATGTAGGAAGTGCAATACGAAAAATGAAACCATAAACCACATAGCAAGTGAATGCCCGGCACTTGCACAGAACCAGTACAAAAAGAGGCATGATTCAGGGGCAAAAGCCCTCCACTGGAGCCTGTGCAAGAAACATCAGCTACCTTGCAGTAATAAGTGGTACGAGCACCAACCTGAGGGAGTGATAGAAAACGATCAGGCAAAGATCCTCTGGGACTATGGTATCAGAACGGATAGGGTGATACGTGCAAATAGACCAGACGTGACGTTGATTGACAAAGTCAAGAAGAAAGTATCACTCATTGATGTCGCAATACCATGGGACACCAGAGTTGAAGAGAAAGAGAGGGAAAAAATTGATAAGTATCAAGATCTGAAAATAGAAATAAGAAGGATATGGGATATGCCAGTGGAAATCGTACCCATAATCATAGGAGCACTAGGCACGATCCCAAAATCCCTGAAAAGGAATCTAGAAAAACTAGAGGCTGAAGTAGCTCCAGGTCTCATGCAGAAGAGTGTGATCCTAGAAACGGCACACATAGTAAGAAAAGTGATGGACTCCTAAGGAGGCAGGATGCAACCCGGAACCCCACACTATAAATACCACCCAGTCGAATTGGAGGACTGTGATAGAGCAAAAAAAAAAAAAATAAATAAATAATAATAATAATTGTTTAGCAGCCGTAAGTGCTAATACTACTACTACTACTAGTAATAATAATAATAATAATAATAATAATAATAATAATAATAATAATAATAATGAAATAGCAAAACTCAGCAATGATGGAAAGAAATGAAGGATTAAACGACATACGACGTAAATGGAACCTCTGGCAACAGAGGTGCTTCGTCCGGCAGCCAGGTATTCAGCCCAATTGAAGGGGAAGACGGTCAGGTACTTGGAGGTCGTCATCCAGCAACTGACCACCATAACGACAGTAACCAACAACCAGAGACTGGAGCTACAGAAGCAAACCAGAGGAAGAAATGGACAAGAGAAGAAAATAAGGAAGTATGGAGATGCTACATCAGAAGCAACCCGACTAAGAGAGGATATAGAAGAAGGTTGGTCAACATCTGGAATGAGAGGAATAACACCCACCAAACAGAGCAGAGACTGGCAGACCAAGTAAGGAACATAAAGAAAAAGAACTGGCTCTCCCCAACAGAAAGAGAGGAATTGGAAAGGGAAATGACACACGGCAACGAATTACAAGAAGACGAACTGTGAGACGATGCCACAGAAGACGACAGGGATGATGAGGTATCAAACAACGTCATACAAAGAAACACCGACGGAGTAACAGACAGGACGGAATGGGTAGAAAAGATCAGACAATGGATGAAGCCAGATACAGAGAGAACAAAGATCCTCTCCATGAAAGCCTACAACACCAAGAAATTAAGGGAGAAAACAAGTGAGGTCAATGAAATAATGAGATTAATACACACCACCAATATCACAAAAACAAATAACTTGACATATGCAGGAGCAAGATTAGTAGCAGAACTGATGGGGATACGAACACTAACACCACCAGCACAACCAACCCAACAGAAACCAAAACAGCAACCGCCTTGGAAAAGGCGCCTGGAAAAGCAAATCATGGTGATGAGATCTGACTTGAGTAAACTGAAAGAGATTGCAGAAAAAAGGCTAAGAAGCAAGAAAACAAGGGAGGAACTGAACGAGAAATGCAAAGTACACGAGAGGGGACTAAACAACACAATAGAAGATGTAAAACAGAGGCTTAAGGCCAAAGCACATAAGATCCAACGATACATGAACAGGAATAAGGGATACCGACAGAACAAACTATTCAGAACCAACCAGAAAAGACTATACAGCCAACTAAGAGGGGAACACAACCACCAAGAAATTCTTGAAGCCGAACCAAGTAAGAGACTCTGGGAAAACATCTGGAGCAATCCGGTATCACACAACAAACATGCAACATGGCTCCAGGAAGTCAAGGCTGAAGAAACAGGGAGAATAAACCAAAGATTCACTAACATCACTACAGACACAGTCAGAAACTAACTAAAGAAAATGCCAAACTGGAAAGCCCCAGGTCCCGATGAAGTCCATGGATACTGGCTCAAAAACTTCAAGGCCCTACACCCAAGAATAGCATAACAACTCCAGCATTGTATCACAAATCACCATGCGCCCTAATGGATGACCACAGGAAGAACATCCTTAGTCCAGAAAGACAAGAGTAAGGGAAATATAGCCAGTAACTACAGGCCTATCACCTGCCTACCAATAATGTGGAAGTTACTAACAGGTATCATCAGCGAAAGGCTATACAACTACCTAGAGGATACAAACACCATCCACCACCAACAGAAAGGCTGCAGAAGGAAGAGTAGGGGCACAAGAGACCAGCTACTGATAGACAAAATGGTAATGAAGAACAGTAAGAGAAGGAAAACAAACCTAAGCATGGCATGGATAGACTATAAGAAAGCCTTCGACATGGTACCACACACATGGCTAATAGAATGCCTGAAGATATATGGGGCAGAGGAAAACACCATCAGCTTCCTCAAAAATACAATGAACAACTGGAATACAATACTTACAAGCTCTGGAATAAGACTAGCAGAGGTTAATATCAGGAGAGGGATCTTCCAGGGTGACACACTGTCCCCACTACTCTCCGTAGTAGCCATGATTCCCATGACAAAAGTACTGCAGAAGATGGATGCTGGGTACCATGTCAAGAAAAGAGGCAACAGAATTAACCATCTTATGTTCATGGACGACATCAAGCTGTATGGTAAGAACATCTAGGAAATAGATACCCTAATCCAGACTGTAAGGATTGTATCTAGGGACATCAGGATGGATTTGGAATAGAAAAATGTGCCTTAGTCAACATACAAAAGGGCAAAGTAACAAGGACTGAAGGGATAAAGCTACCAGATGGGAACATCAAACACATAGATGAGACGGGATACAAATACCTGGGAATAATGTAAGGAGGGGATATAAAACATTAAGAGATGAAGGACACGATCAGGAAAGAATATATGCAGAGACTCAAGGCGATACTCAAGTCAAAACTCAATGCCGGAAATATGATAAAAGTCATAAACACATGGGCAGTGCCAGTAATCAGATACAGCACAGGAATTGTGGAATGGACGAAGGCAGAACTTCGCAGCATAGACCAGAAAACGAGAAAACATATGACAATACACAAAGCACTACACCCGAGAGCAAATACGGACAGACTATACATAACACGAAAGGAAGGAGGTAGAGGACTACTAAGCATAGAGGACTGCGTCAACATCGAGAACAGAGCACTGGGGCAATATATGAAGACCACTGAAGACGAGTGGCTCAAGAGTGCATGGGAAGAAGGACTGATGAAAGTAGACGAAGACCCAGAAATATACAGAGACATGAGGTAGACAAGCAGAACAGAGGAATGGCATAACAAACCAATGCACGGACAGTACATGAGACAGACTAAAGAACTAGCCAGCGATGACACGTGGCAATGGCTACTGAGGGGAAAGCTCAAGTAGGAAACTGAAGGAATGATAACAGTGGCACAAGATCAGGCCCTAAGAACCAGATGTGTCCAAAGAACGATAGATGGAAATAACATCTCTCCCATATGTAGGAAGTGCAATACGAAAAATGAAACCATAAACCACATAGCAAGCGAATGCCCGGCACTTGCACAGAACCAGTACAAAAAGAGGCATGATTCAGTAGCAAAAGCCCTCCACTGGAACCTGTGCAAGAAACACCAGCTACCTTGCAGTAATAAGTGGTACGAACACCAACCTGAAGGAGTGATAGAAAACGATCAGGCAAAGATCCTCTGGGACTATGATATCAGAACAGATAGGGTGATACGTGCAAATAGAACAGACGTGACGTTGATTGACAAAATCAAGAAGAAAGTATCACTCATTGATGTCGCAATACCATGGGACACCAGAGTTGAAGAGAAAGAAGGGGAAAAAATGGATAAGTATCAAGACCTGAAAATACAAATAAGAAGGATATGGGATATGTCAGTGGAAATTGTACCCATAATCATAGGAACACTAGGCACGATCCCAAGATCCCTGAAAAGGAATCTGGAAAAACTAGAGGCTAAAATAGCTCCAGGACTCATGCAGAAGAGTGTGATCCTAGAAACGGCGCACATAGTAAGAAAAGTGATGGACTCCTAAGGAGGCAGGATGTAACCCGGAACCCCGCACTATAAATACCACCCAGTCGAATTAGAGGACTGTGATAGAGAGAAAAAATAATAATAATAATAATTATTGTTATTATTATTATTATTATTATTATTATTGTTGTTGTTGTTGTTGTTGTTGATGGTGATTGCTGCATCAGCTGCATTCAACTTATACCAAGTTTTCTCTGGCTTTCTGATATCTGATTTCTCAGGGTTATTGGCGAGAGCAGTCGCAAGCTTGGGTAGTTTTATTTCGGACTAATGCACTATATCAGTTAGAGCAATAATTGAATGCAGGTATCGCCTTCAGTGCTAAATGTTTGAAAGAGGGTCTTGCACCTATATTATTGTTATTATTATTATTATTATTATTATTATTATTGTTTATTATTATTATATTGGAAGGAAGGAAATATTTCCAGAAAAGATGCCTAAAAGGCCATTGGCATGCAAAGGGAGTTACCTCCGAATAGAACGTCCTATTGAACTCAAACCGCTGCGTTCCATCACCTCCTGACCCTTGTGTCACTGGGACATAAAGTCGCTTATACCTTGAAATGAATGAATCGTGGGATATAAAATGTGAAATTTTGAACGGTTTTGAAATGTAATTTCCGGAGAGGTAGAAAATTCATTCAAAGAAATTGATTGCGTAAATCGAGAGTCCAAAAAAAAGTTTTCTCTTTAAAAAAATTTTTTCTCTTTAAAAAAAATGGATTTCTCTTTCCATGAAGATTTAAAGAATATTGGAACATGGAAATCAGGGAGTGAGCGAAGCGCACAATTTTTATTAAAGGGGACCCGGTTGCAGTAATCGAATTCTAACAAATAAAATGAGGTGATGAATGTTTGGTGTCTGTGAAAAATGCAATTCAGAAACGCCAAAGATTTTTCATTGAAAAATAGGAATTTAAATCGATAAAGAAGCTATGAAGTTGAGGCTGTACTATAACAGTCATCATAGCTTGAGCACGTTTAAGAATTTGTAAAACTGTTATGATAACTTCATTATATTCTTTTTTCCGGATATAAAGTTGAAGGGAACGTCCGCTCAACTTTCGGCCATTTTTAATGGTATTAGTATTTAACCTTTGAAGTATGATTAATCATTTTAACAACGAAAGACGTGGACTCAAGTTGAGGTATTTAAGAAAAAGTAAAAAAAAAAAAGTGACAGTTCATTGGCATTTTGTAAGCCGAAGAAAACTGAGCACTTTGTGGTTTGTACTAGTTAAAAAGTACTATAGTGACTTGGTTGGTGCTTTGGCACTTTCGTTATCATATCATGATCTTATTGTGCTTCCAATCGAATTCAAATTCAAGGTCAGGAAAAACTCCCGCTTTTTCTATATTACTTTTCAAGTATTTATATTAGTTAAGTCCCATAATACTTTTGCTATAAGAGACCATAAAACACTAATACAAGGAAAGTATAGCCGAAAAACTCCCGCTTGTTCTATATTACTTTTCAAATATTTATATTAGTTGAGTCCGTATTACTTTTACTATAAGAGACCATAAAACACTAATACAAGAAAGTATAACCGATTGATAATGTGCAACCTAACGCTGTGTGAGCATTCTGATAAGTGAGATGTGTATGTGTGGTTTGTTTTTTATTGTTTTTTTCTTTGTTCATGTTATATGAATGATCGTAATGCTGATTAAGACGATGTAGTTTATTCCTCACACGCCGTTAGACTGTAGACACAATCAATCAATCAATTAATTAATTAATTATTTAATTAATTAATTAATTAATTAATCAATCAATCAATCAATCAATCAGTCAGTCTGTGGAACAGTCTCCCTGAGGATGTCCATTAAGAACCTCAAAGGTTCGAGCGAAGATGCAATGCATTAATACCCTAACACAATTCTCCTTGTATTTTACTAACATTTTTATTTATTTATTTCTCAATTTGTTAAATTTTTTTGAATTTCTTATAGCTGCTATCTTCTTCCTGTATTTCCTTTTACCATATGAATAGGGTTCATCTTCAGAATAATAATAATAATAATAATAATAATAATAATAATAATAATAATAATAATAATAATAATAATAATAATAATAATAATATGCTGGAAGTAAACCCTCTTTTAAACATGTTTTATTAAAAGTGATTGCTGCCTCAGCTGCATTAATTTTATACAGGTTCTTCTCTATTTTTCTAATTATTGCTTTCTCATTGTTGCTTAAACTGGTGAGCAACGCACCGAAGGTTGACATATCTCAATTAGGTCAAACGATTGGATTTTATTGGTAAAAAATTTCAGTGGGGGTAGTCAAATTTTCGGGTATATCCCGTAGAGTTTGTTGCAGGTAGGAAAAAAAAAAAAATAATAATAATAATAATAATAATAATAATAATAATAATAATAATAATTCAATAACTTTAAAATCGTTAGTGCCTAAAGACAATTTGGTATATTCACGAATTAGATCAAGTCAGATAATTATTCGTAATTCCTTCTGTTGGTATTTCTTAGAATTCACTGAGCTTTCCTGTTCTTTTTTATATATATATTAGTTTTTTTCGATAATAAGGTAAATAAGTAGAATAGAATAGAGTAATAAATACTGTTCCCATTAACAGCCCCAGTATGCCATATAAAATAAAGGACAGAAACTACAAAACATAAGCGATGTTAATTTGTACGGGCCCGTTATGAGTCTTAATGTAAGAGGCTTCGTGATACTTTAGAGGGCGAAGTGGAATGGCGTCAAAAGAGGATTTTTGCGACCTATTATAACACTCTCTCTCTCTCTCTCTCTCTCTCTCTCTCTCTCTCTCTCTCTCTGGCTTTAATGTTTTGATGCCTTCTATAAAATTGCGTGAGGGTATGGCTCAAAATTATTTCAGAGATAAGTATCTCTCTCTCTCTCTCTCTCTCTCTCTCTCTCTCTCTCTCTCTCTCTCTCTCTCTTAGGCTTTAATGTTTTGGTGCCTTCGATAAAATTGCGGGAAGATGTTGCTCAAAATTATTTCAGGGATAAGTATGAAATTGATAGTGACATATTGCTTTTTATTGTGGTGCCTTAATAGATATCCTAGGAAAGTCACCGACATAAAATTGTTTGTTAAGGAAATTTAAAAGAAATACAAATATAGTTATCTGACATTTTTCTTTTATCGCGCGTTTTTTATATAGTAAAAAATGGCCTTATAGGTGGTAGTTTTACAGTGATTCATTCGCGTTCCCTTTTCCCTGAGAGAAATTACCACCAGGAGAGGTCGAAGAGTTACAAGGAGTTACAAGGATTACGATGTCTCAAAGACTTGTTAGTCCATCCGAGGAGACATCGTGTGCTCACTTATCTGTATGAGCAGGTTTTACTGTGCATTCACAGTGTCTTAATGATTTTGTCTACCTTTCTTTTAAACTCTTCCATACGTTCTGAGGAACTGCTAAAGTACTTTAGTCGCATTTTTTTCTATCACTCTTTTATTTATATAGTAAAAAAAATGGCCTTGTAGGTAGAAGGTTTACAGTAATTCGTTCCCTTTCCCTTTTCCTGAGAGAAATTATTGCCAGGGCAAATCGAAAAGTCAGCAGTCCACGAGTTAAGGGTAAATATCCAAGTAAATATGCATTATGAGGAATTTCTTAAGGCAGTTTGTCCCCGGTCGTTCCAACCTTCTAAAAATATCTCAGATTGGAAGTTGAATAAAGTATTATGTCTTACAGAAATAGAGAAGTCGGTCTTTTTTTTTCCCTAGACTAGCTCTGTTTATAAATCAAAGTGTCCCTGGTATCAGTTATTTTTGGTACGTAAATCGTGGTCGTCATCTGAAGGACTGCATTTGGCAAGTAGAGTATGCTTCTCTCTTTTCTTTATACTGTTGTTCAGAAACGGAAATTCCTTCAGTCGTGTATCAGAAGATGCAGTGACAGGGCAATTGTGTCAGATGCACTGGCGTGGTCAAGTTTAAATTTCTGAACACAATCATATGATCTCCCTTTGCACACAGCTATAGACGGTGGCATACGTTCATGCCAAGTTCGACTGAAATCACTTCAACCGTGTCAGGGAGTTGGCCTGACAGATTGATAAACAGACAGAAGGAGGGAAAATGGATATTCACCTTTGACATTGTTGGTAATGCACTAATAAACGAGCAGCGAAGTATAATTGTGTTTTTCAGGATGAGTAGGCATCAATTAAACCTCGACAAGTCTAAATGTTGTTACTAATTTTTCCTTTATCCGATAATATAGCATCACTGGTCATACAATAAAACTTATTAGTCACGTTCACAGCATTAAAATTCATACACATATTGTATTTTTAATAATTACTACCTTCTGTCAGGTTTTATACATTGCATGTTTGGGAAAGGAATAAATAGCCACTAAATAATTATTTTAAAAAAGGCAGTGCACATTTCTTATTTCGTAAGGTGTAAAACGTGCCTTAGTACTTTGGTTTATAACTTATAGCATATGAAAGTATTCTTAAACTAGATGCACTTCCCTTCCTTCTTTAGTTTTTTTCTGTATGTATACATTCTATTGCTCAGGAGTTTGTTAGGTGGGTTCATGTAAAGTTGGCTTGTTGAATATAGTGATGGGTTATCAATATCATGAGTAATAATGATAATCAGTTTTTCATTTTTTTGAATACTGGTAAGTTTTCCAAAACTGGCATGAATTTTACAGGATTCTGTCACAACCAACCGCCGCTAAATTCGGTGTCGATGATGCTTTTTATTTATTTAATTATATTACCACAGTTCAAATATGAAAAGGAGTTTTCACTTATTCCATAATTGTTCGGACACGTAGTGGTATCTCCGAGCGAAAAGCAAAGAGAGCTGTCGTCACCACAGGTTAGTAATCGACCCGTTGACCTTGTGGTTAATTATAACTATTTGAATTACACGTGCCCAAAAAGAGTGAGGTCAGAGCGCCCCATTATTCACCCACCGTAAATTATTATCTGTCGTTTGAAGTCCAGCCTACACTTGGCCTTCGTTGAGGAAAAGTGCATTGCAATGAAAATGATGCAAATGAAACAATTTTGAATGTAATTTTGCACTCTGCTGATATCAGTTTTACCCTTTGTAGCAGATATTTCTGTCCATTATTTCAAGCCCTGCAAAGGACCAGTATTGGTTTCCATTTAAGGAAAGTGTGAATTTTAATCACTTGAATATTCTGGCAGACACACGCACAAATACACGTTTTAATATATATATATATATATAGTAAATATATATATATATATATAATTAATATATTAATATAATTATATGATATATATATATATATATATATATAATATATATATATATATATATATATATATATAATATATATATATATATAATAATATTATACATATTAGTGTGTGTGTGTGGTATGTAATGTGTGTGTATATATATATATATAATATATATATATATATATATATATATAATACATATGGTGTGTATGTATATAGTTGAAATATATATATATGTATATAATATGTATGTTATATATATATATATATATATATATATATATATATATATACTATACATATCAACAAATCACAGAAGACGTGTGACGTTTTATCTGCATATAGCAAGAAGGATGAAAAGAAATTGCATGAACTAGGTGCTTTCGTGTCTTTGCACATCTCGTCAGGGTTCGGGCAAAAGTGTAAAAAGATTAATTACAAGAAAAGAAGACTTTTTTGGCGAGACAAACATTGCTACAAGAAACAAACAATCCTAACAGTAGACAAAAAAAGGTAATACCTAATATTCTGGGTTATTTTAAATATCCTTCGTTAAAATTTCATTCACTTCATATAAACATACTCTGATCTTAATGAATTTTCTAGAAAATTGAAAATGACAACACTCTCCGCATTACGAAAACAGATAAGTCAAGTGTTCTTGTTTTACTAGATAAAACTGAATGTAACAGTAAATTGTACGAACATTTAGACGATCTCGGCCGAAGGGTAATACTTTAGAAAATGATAATGCTCTTTTTTAGTAAGACTATTAAGAAACTCCTTTATAATCATAGTGATTTAACACAAAACGTTTTAACCATTTGTATGGTACTATAAAGACACAAAAACAAGGTAATTCAGTGAGATTTATTATAATAAGTGCTGTGAGTTCTTTTGCTTGCATACTGCCAAAATGGCTGGAGATGTTCTCTTGAAACTAATGTTGATTTTTTCAGTCATCTCGAGGATTATAATTAAAAATATTTGGAATATTTTATAGTGGCAAATTTGGACGTTACATCACTCATCACAGTGGGGCCAGTAGACGACATGTTGAGCGTTTCTAGAGAACGAATATAAAAAACGTGTTCAGACTTCCACACACAATTTCAGTTTAACCTTCAAAATTGTGTATCAAAGGCCATAGGTTTAATCTTAATGGTAATTAGTATATGGAGTAATTCGGTATAGCCATGGGAAACCTTTCTCCAGTATTGACCAGTCTTTATATTGAATTTTTATAAGGAAAATATTTACTGAACTTTTTGCCGAAAGGTGCATTATGGGTACGGAATGTTGATGACATTTTCTGTTTATGGCGCCAGTAAAATGGAAAGTAAATAACACTCTCAGTAGAATAAATGCATTAGTACCCCCTGTAAAGTTTACCTTTGAGAAGGAAGATGGAAAATGGCCCTCTTTAGATGTGTTGGTAAATAGATCAAACAGAAAGTTTAAATTTGTTGTCCTTAGGAAGCCTACAAATATTTGTCCTTAGAGATCAAATAGAAAGTTTAAATTTGTTGTCCTTAGGAAGCCTACAGATATTTTTTTCTTATATTCAATTTTATTCTAATCTTTCATGTAAAACTAAAACTGTTTTTTTTCTGCCTTGTTATATGGTTACTGCGTGTCAAGGAATACTTGAATTTGCAGGCAATTTGAGGTATGCAGATAGTTTAATTGAATACACCTTTTATAAATCCGGAAAAACGTTTCATGGATTGACGAAAAATACAGTTTGAAAACCAATACATTCTAGTGCTTCATTTTTATACTTATTTTAATAATATCCGAGACAGGTCAAACCACTGGGTTAAAACAGTAGTAACGATTATGTACATGTTAGCTACAAATTCACCGAGAAGTGAAACTTGTAAAGAATGCAATAAAAAATATTCGCAGCTGCTCGATTGAAATAACAGATATGGTGCAAGAACAAGCAACTTGATAAATGCATTGATTGTACATATGAATAACAGAAATCGCGGTATTAATGTAACAGAATCTGAGGAAATTGTTTTTGTAAAGATCAGTTGAAATGAAATTTAATAGAATCTTATATTATTAAAAAAGGAAAAGTGTTTAATAATGTAGTAAGTATGAGCCTCAGTTCATACATAGTTGAGGGATTTGTAACAAAGGGTATTTTAAAACAAGCAGGTCATTAGGTATTAACATTGTCTGGCTACTATTAGCATTGTATGTCTTGCCACGAAGTCATCTTGTGGCTATATTTTTATTTTCTCGCCACTTGTACCTGCATCCTGATGAGGCGTAGAAATGAGCGAAAGTCCTCGTCGTGAAAGAATCTGAGAAGTTAATAGGACATTGTGGCTATTACAATTTCATGTATATATATATATATATATATATATATATATATATATATATATATATATATATATATATATATATATATATGTACATATATATATATATATATATATATATATATATATATATATATCATCACCGTGTGTAAATAGTTATTTTAATATTCCACTGAGAGCTCACATAGTTCAGAGCTGGACTGGAAGATAATAAAAGACTTTTTCCCTCGGGCGTCATGTTCCATGAGAAATTTTAAGCCCAGTGACTCCGTTGATTGAAATACAACCCAGAAATCCTGCTCGAAAACAAGGATGATTGGAATCTGTGGAATGTATTTAAGCGAAATTTTGCATTTCAAGTCGGAATTTTGCTCTATTTTGTGGACTAAAGACAATGAAGTTTTTTTTTTTTGGCATAAAATTTTAAAGATAAACCAGCTTGTAACCCTCAGAAAACATATTTTAACCCAGAGAAGGCACAGCCCGAACTGTAAAAAGCACATTGAGATTTATAGTAATATCTTAAATTTTTTAGATTGTAACCTCTTATGAAAACATCACTTTAGTTTGATTCCCTTGTATTTCTGTTTCTAGCATTAGTCCTTTAACCGAAAAACTGGTAGACTTAAGTTTTTATCCCCGATTTGTCCAATTGTCTGACTACCCGTACATCTGCCGTTACGACAGTGGGCCTGTCACGCTTACAGTGTCATTGCATTTCGATTCTCGGGCATTCCATTGAGGGGTCAGAGATGTGTATATCTGGTGATAGAAGTTCACTTTCGACGTGGTTCGGAAGTCACGTAAGGCCGTTGGTCCCGTTGCTGAATAACCACTTGTTCCATGCAACGTAAAAAACCATACAAACAAACAAGTTTCATTGCAATCCTTCCCGCAGTTTTATTGAAATTTGCGTTATTGAAATTTTATCCCAAGTTGGTACATAGATAGAACAATATGCATAGATGTACGTGAAGCCGTCAGTTTCCTCTGTCTGTCCATCAGTGTGTATTTTCAAAATTTTTTACACTTTTTCATTATGATACTCATTTGGAGAAGTGTTGTGTAGCGAAACTGAAGCAGGAGTCAGGGAAGTTCCTGACAGTCGTTGCTGTTAGTGACTCGACTAAGGGATTTTTATTATTTTTCAGGTTATGAATTATCTTTTTTCTTGGCTATTTATCACACATTAAAAACAAAAGGGCCAAAAATTAAGTTATCATAATTTTGATGCATTATTTTTAGTGGACTTTGCTAAAAAACTGAAAGTATTTCTATACTTTTCCGAGATTTTCATGTAAGGTTCGCAGTGACCACTGTCCAAAGAGGTGAGGAAGTGTTGAAGTCAAGAGGTCATTATGACTACGCGCGCGCGCGCACACACACACACACACACACATATGTAGGTCTACCTGATCAGCAGCCATTTGACTGTATTCCACAGGTTTCTCGTGGGTGGTGAGGCTGAGTGGGCATTGATTGGGAGATGTATGTTCGGTCTGCTGAACTTACAATTTTCTGTCCATTAAAAAAAAAATTTAAACCTTTAATGCTGGATAGGTGGTGAGATATTGGCAAGAAAGAGTGTCTTGTGTTGCAACCATTTCTTAACAAATTGAAGTAAAGGTGCATAAGAGTATGAGGAAAACTAATTCTCTTATTACAGTATAGTTTAGTGGTTTAATATAGTACTTGCCTGTATTTTGTTGAGTATGGGAGGTACCCATTTGCCGTTTCACCTTAACCATGTGAGCTGTTGCCATGTAATAGCATCCGTTGTCCGTCCATTTTTCTCGAAAATTGTAGGTCGGAAAAAAAAATTCCAGAAATAATGCTTTAGAGGTATTTTCCAATTTTTTTATTTTATTTTTCATAGATTGGTCAGCAAATATAACGGCTGCTGTTCATTCATTGGTATTGGTTGAATCCAAAAATCTATCTGAAAAACGACATGAAGCCAAATTTAGCTAGGAATGTGTAGGTGGTATTAACCAAATGTTAGTCGGTTACCGATCTACTTCACTAACCCAGGTAAGCGATCATCACCAATTGGGGAACTAAAGTTTAAATTTGTTTCATTTTCATTATTAAATTGATCATTATGTAAAAGTTACTGTATTTTCTCTTCCTCTCTTTTAACAAGACAGACGCCTGTACGGATTTTCGTACTATAACTTTAGTTTTGACTTTGATGACCAGAGAAATGTATTATATTTATTTATATGTCATGTCCTTTTATTTATATTAAAGGACTTGAATATTTTGTTGTTTATTTTCTTGCTGGGGACCTTAAATGTTACGAGGTTTTTATCAAGTGCCTGGTGTCCCAATACATGTTAACGAAGGGTAGGAACTCTTATCTTTCTCTTGACATTGATTTATCTCTCTCTCTCTCTCTCTCTCTCTCTCTCTCTCTCTCTCTCTCTCTCTCTCTCTCTCTCTCTCTCTCTCTCTCTCTCTCTCCAAGACCTTAATCAATGGGTGTTTCTCCCTGTAACGTAATTTATTAACTAGAAAATATCCCAAAATTTGAGAAATAAACGTGAATTCCGCATCTCTTCAAGTGAAATCCCATCTTTATTGGATTTCTTGCGAGATCTCATAAAAATTCTTGCAATATTATCGTTCTCCGGATATGCTCCTGTTTTCCGGCTCTCCTCTTTTTGGAATGAAAAAAAGAAATAATGCACGAGACTGTCAAATATTTCCTCTAATATTGGGCTGGAGATTTCACTTGACTTTTTTTTTTTTTTTCAAACTACAATGATTAAACTTGTCTCATGATATTGTCGAATATTTTATTTGTCGTAGATGTCACTCGACAAATTTTGTTTTTAATCTTGAAAACATATTTGAAAGAATAAAATGAAATAGTCTTATACTTTTGAGAAGGTGAACTGGCAAAAGTTTTCTCTTGTTTTTTTGTTTTTTTTCCTCAGTTGTTTTACATGGATTATGGTTTTTCAAATTTTTTTTATTTCAAGACGAAATCTTACTTTATACTAATTTAGACTATTAAATTCTTTCCTAAAAGGCCCGAATTTCTGTGTCAAAATTAATTTCTTGCTTGTAAAGGATCGTAAATTTTTATTTTATCTTATGGACTAAAAGGGGTGATTTACTTTACTTTTTTTTTTTTTTACTTGTTTTTGAAAGGCTGAAGGACAAAGTTATGTGCTTTGGTAGCTAAAAAATATAGAATGTAGTTTTGATGAATTTAATATCTGGTTTAAAATGCAGATATCTTCTGTTAGTTAATCCCAAAACTGGTAAACATTTCCCTCTATGAAAAACTCTCTCTGCTTTTCGTGAACACGAACAGGACAAAAGAATGTGGTTGTTGAACTTAATATTGAAGGGAAATTAGAGACTCGTATTCAGAGGTGATGGTTTTTTTAAATTAAATTTTTAGTTTGATGTTTATTAATGGCTGTCTGTCAATCTAGGTATTCCAGAAATGCATTAATGGCTGGGGTACAGTGGGGATTCATAAAATATCGACCATTATGTTTCAGAATGTTTAAAAAAGACATTAGATAGATAACCAAAACTAACGTGATTCAAGACTTATGTGCTATATCTTGGAGAAATTAAACAACCTTGAAATGGCATCTTGAATTGAGTAAAGCAATGAGAAGTACAGTACAGCGTAAACGAAATAGTATTGATCTATCACAGAGACCCATTAAATAGCTGAAGGTTTCGTTTTCTGTTGATAAAGCTTATAGAAAATGAGTCTTGCAAATGCCATATAGCAAATGATAAACTATGATAAATTCATTTTAGTTTCCCGCCTGGATGAATAAGGTAATCTACATTTGCTGTCCATTATGTTTTATACAGTATCCTATCACTGATCTCTCTCTCTCTCTCTCTCTCTCTCTCTCTCTCTCTCTCTCTCTAAAAGACTTTTTATTGAGTATCTAAAATTTGCAGTACAAGTTTCTCCGGGTAACAAACTGTCTCACCACCTTCCCCTTTATAACAGTGAAGATTGAAAATGCCTCTGTAAAACATGTAGGATTATTACTACTTGCTGCATTTGCCCTCGTTTACATTACTGCCAGTTTTCAGGATATGATGTACCTGATACCTTTTGTTTAGGTTAGTGAAGGAACAAATGTTGCAAAAATTGTAAGACAAGTGGCTTTCAGCTGCGAATTAGTAAAAAAAAAAAAAAAAAAAAAAAAAAAAAACAAAAAAAAAAAAAAAAAAAAAAAAAAAAAAAAAAAAAAAAAAAAGAAATATGACAGTGTTTGTTGTGTTTACCTTTCTTCCTGGAGGTACCCCTAATATAGTATCGGTCTTTTATATATATATACGTGTATATATATATATATATATATATATAAATAATAATATAATAAATATATATATATATATATATATATATATATATATATATAGAGAGAGAGAGAGAGAGAGATTGAAGACGAGAGAGAGAGAGAGAGAGAGAGAGAGAGAGAGGAATTGTAATAACCTTCGATTTCTTCACACAAAGCTGAGAGGGCATTTTGATTATTACAATTTCATACGTATCTGGTAAATCGTGACCCGCAAATCATATATATATATATATATATATATATATATATATATATATATATATATATATATATATATATGAGACAGGAAATCTGTACTGTTGTCACAACAAAATTCCGTCAAATTAAAGGAGCCCATACAAATGCCAAAACACTGAAAGTAAATACTATATTTCAGAGCCGAACTGTCTCTCTCTTCACGTAGGTAATGAAGGAGAAAAGTTACAGAAAGAGCAGTATTTATATCAAGAGGTCCACAGGTAAGCTGTTTAACCAAGTCACTTCCGTTGATAATTTCTCTTTAATCTTCTTCATCGTTGATTGGAGGAAGATTTGAATTATTATATCTGAATCCCAATAGCCCTCGGAATTATTCATTACCTTTCTTTGTTTAATCAAAGGTGATTCCACCATCTGTCTTTTGTACTAACATTTGCTGGTATAAGTTATATGTTGACAAATTTCCAGTTTATTCTGTGAATTATGATTATTTATATGGTTATACATTGCCTGTAAAGCCGATATGGGATTGGTCACAGTCCAGGCGTGGGATTTCGTATACTCCTGTGTCTTTGGGGTATGTCTTTTGTTGGACGTTAATCAGGGATTTGGGTTGGTAGAAACAAAAGGGTTAGATTTTCCGAGAGTCTGTGTTACCGTCTTAAGCCTGTTCAGGTGTGAGATTTTTATTTTATTGATGGGTGTCTCTCTGGTCTTGTCTTGACGGGGGCGGTAGAAGATTAAATTCGCTCTATGGATCCCTTTCGCAATTATATGGTCAGGGGACCTTAACTTACCATGCTAGAAGTTGCCTATGGCTCGAAACTGGTATGCTGAAACTTAAGCTGGCAATACAATGCCGAATTCCTTAAGCAGGCTCATGCCAGCACCCAAAGATAGATTAGGAACTTGTTAAATCTCGCAAGATAGATTAGAAACCTGTTAAAGCTCTCAGTATACAAAATTTTTGCATAGAATGAGAGAAGCTAAGTAAAAGATCTGAAAATATTTTATAGCTCTCGCATTAGTTCGCTAAGGCTAATGAACGCCGTTAAGTAGCATTTAATAGCAATATTAGTAGAGAATGCTCATATGACATTACTTTGGGCTTATTAAACGTGTTTCAGTGGCTAGGAGTAGTAAGTAGTATTAGTAGTTCCACTGCTATTAGTAGTAATTCAAAGGCTCATATTACCATCTCTGGTCTATTAGGCGTCGTTCATCAGAGAGTAGGAGCACTACAGTAATAGTAGTTATAGTGGTAGTAGTAGTAATAGTGTCATTGACATTAGTAGTAATTCAGAGGCTTGTGTTAATACTAGGTCTGTGAAGCCTGATGTCGTTCGCCAGCAAGTAGGAGCGCTAATAGCATTAGTAGCTGCGATAGTAGTATAATTATAGTAGTAGTAATCGGTAGTGATAGTAGTAATTGCAGTGCTATTAGTAATAGGAGCAATTTAGAGACTCATATTAGTAGCCCAAGTCTATGAGAGTTCGTTCAACAGCAAGTAGGACCATTAATAGCATAAAAAGCGACTGTAGTAGTAATAGTAGTAGCAGAAGTAATAGTGTAAGTAGTAGCAATCGCGGTAATAGTTGCCTTAATTTAATAGACGTTGTATCCCGACAAGAGACTACTGGGCAATTAGAAGCAATTTCGCTTGATGGAGATATATATCAAAATTGCCTGCAGACGCTACTTAGCTATTTTGTAATTCCCGAGTCTCTTAATTCGTGTATTTTTCTTTAAAGTTTAAAGGTGAAAGCTGCTTACGAATCAGTTCAATTTCCTTCTCCTGGAAATTCGGGGAGCAAATTCGTAATGCTCTTAAGAATAGATTGCTGGCAACGACAATCTTGATAGAAATGTCATGATAACTATATAGTAGTGAATGTATGAAAGTGAAAGTGTTGGTTTTCTGTATATGACAAATTTGCATTCTGTCATGTCTCTAATTATTGAAACATCAAGAAAAGGAATTTCGTTGTCTGTTTCCTAGTCGACTTTAAATTTGATGCTGGCCACTAATGCACTTGATTTTTTTGAAAGAAATTCGTTGAAGTTGCCCCACCTATTATCACACAATGTTGGGATATCAGCTACATATCCCACCCACAGCATGTCTTTAGGTTTTATTGCATTTATTGCCATAGGTTCAAATATTCCATGTATAGATTAGCTAAAACAGGACCTAAAGAGCTACGCATTCTACACCCGAATTTTTTTTTCTTATAGAATGACTCCCGGAATGCAAAGACGTTATTAGATACACATAATTCAACTAATTTTATTATTTTGTCTATGGCCAGTGGGAAATGATCTGAGTAGGGGCTAATTTTTCCCTCAAAAACTGTAGAACATCCTGTAGTACTGGCACTTATGTGAATTGGGAATCTACATCTGGGTTTAAAGTTTTATGTTGTGAAGTGGTATATGTGGTTCTCTGAATTTGTGGCAGATATCTTCAGAATGTTTAATGTGACTGGGAGAAAATGTGCCTAAGAAAGGGGAAAAGAGGCCAGCTTACCTACCATTTAGAAATTTTATAATTGAAAGCTCCTGCACATGAGAGAATGGGTCTGAATGGAAGATTATCTTGGTGAGTTTTGGGAAGGTCATTAAAGTAAGGTAGTTTTATATCAGTGAATTTAAATTTCTCCAATACTTCAATACACTTTTTTTTGTGTCATGGCTAATTAATCTTACTTTTCTAAAAAGAAATTTTGTGGGGACGTTTTGGAGGTGATTTTTTTTTTTTTTCAATTTTTCATAAGTGTTTGTGTCACTAAGAAGTTGGTCGATTTTTTCGAAGTAGAAATCTTTGTCCATGATCACGATTTTGCCGTCTTTGTCTGATCTACTTATTATAACATCTAACTTTTGTAGCGAGCTTAATAATTTCCTTTCAACAAATTATCTTGAAGATAGCGAATGAATTAGACTAAATCAATGTTAGCGGATAATCACCTGTCTGATATTGTTATTGCAGTTTATCAAGTTTCATTTATAGATAAGCCGATTAAGCATACTACTTGGAACCTCATTAGATTTGAACTGATAATGTAAAAGACCGGTACCACACATACACACACACACACACAGATAAATCTGGTTAAAAATGAAATTTGAGCGGAGAAAATGAACAAAAATCGCTTAAAAGCGAGAGAGAGAGAGAGAGAGAGAGAGAGAGAGAGAGAGAGAGAGAGACTTGAGCAGAGGAGAAATGGACAAAACCTCTTTAAAAGAGAGCGAGAGAGAGAGGGGAATCTGGTTGAAAATGAATCTTGAACGGAGAAGAAATGAAAAAATCGCTTTAAAAGAGAGAGAGAGAGAGAGAGAGAGAGAGAGAGAGAGAGAGAGAGAGAGAGAGAGAGAGAAGGCTGCAGTTCTGGAAGGTAAATGAGTCCGGAAAGTGTGTGGAAATTGCCAACTCTATTATATTATATTACCAGAGTGTACCCTGGAAATATTTTACGAAGGTCCTAGATGTTACTGAAGTAGTTTTACTTATATCCGAGATGTGGGAATCATTTTGACACGCCAAACAAGATTAAAAGTATGGAAAACATACTAAATTCTTTTGCCCTTGTGTTATTAGATTTATTTAGTAAATTCCCTGTTTTGAGATTTGGCCTTCAATTTACCAATCACAAAATATTTCATTCTTCCTCTTCAGCGAGGTTATGATCCATTTTTTCTCTATAATACTGGGTTTGTGTTCACATTTTGAATAAATGGTATTGATGATATAAGAAATGAATATCCATTTTTTCTCTATAAACTGAGTGTGTGTTCACATTTTGTATAAATAATATTGATGATATAAGAAATGAGTATCCATTTTTTCTCCATAAAATTGGGTGTAGTGGTAGTATAAACCACGTTTAATTAGCCTTTTATTTCGCCTCTATTCTCTCTCCTTTCCTTTCATCTCCTTGTTCGGAATCGTTAATCATTCTTCCATTTCCATCATTTGATCCTTGTGCATCGTCATAATTTTTCTCAGAATTTATCTACTTTGCTGAGAGAGAGAGAGAGAGAGAGAGAGAGAGAGAGAGAGAGAGAGAGAATTCTAGTCGAAAAAGAAACTTGAGCGGAGAAGAAAGGGAAAAAATCTCTTTAAAAGAGAGAGAGAGAGAGAGAGAGAGAGAGAGAGAGAGAGAGAGAGAGAGAGAGATCTGGTTGAAAATGAAAATCGCTTTAAAAATGGGAGAGAGAGAGAGAGAGAGAGAGAGAGAGAGAGAGAGAGAGAGAGAGAGAGAGAGACTTGAGCGGAGGAAAAATGGACAAAATCTCTTTAAGAGAGAGTGAGAGAGAGAGAGAGAGAAATCTGGTTGAAAATGAAACTTGATCGGAGAAGAAATGGAAAAAATCGCTTTAAAAGAGAGAGAGAGAGAGAGAGAGAGAGAGAGAGAGAGAGAGAGAGAGAGAGAGAGAGAGAGAGAGAGACTTCCTAAGAAGGCTGCAGTTCTGGGAGGCAGATAGGTCCGGAAAGTGTGTGGAAATTGCTACTTTCATTACATTATATTACCAGAGTGTACCCTAGAAATATTTTACGAAAGCCCGAGGGTCATTGAAGTAGTTTTATTTATATCCGAAATATGGTTATTATTCTGACACGCAAAGCCTAATTGAAAGTATGGAAAACGTACCAAAATACTTTTGTCTTTGTCTCCTATACGTCTTTGTTAAGAAGTGCATTTTGTAAATTCCATACTTTGAGTTTTGCCCCTCAAGCTTCTATCTCACTATTCGATTTTATAGTGTCTGTTTTGCTAAGGTTATGATTCTATGATTCATCCAATAGTAATGATAATGACGTTAGTAGCTGATGCTAATGAACATAAAAATTGAAATATAACTAAAATATTGATTACAATAATATGTTTTCTATGTATTAAATTTCTTCAGATGCTGTGTCTAAGATACGAAAAAGTGAGGGGTTTTGGGTTTCCAATGTCTTTCCAATTCTTCACCCTCGGCTCAAGTGAATTCATTAACGCTAAAACTTAGTGTTAATCTCTTATTCCATGTGGTGGTTCCACTGCCCTTCGAAATTCAAGAACTGTTAAAGACTAGAATTAATTCGACGATGGATTACGACGAATGGTTTATTTTGAAAATTAATCTATAGCTTCTTTAAGGTTTTTTGAATTGGGGGAATTTTTCTAACGCTGATGGCAACTTGAATTGCCGTTTTCATAAAGTTTAGTTTTCGTGTATTTTTAATATTTTTCAACATCTTAATGTTTGTGGGGGGTGGGGGGGGGGGGGGTGGGCGCAGAATCTTTCGTATTTCTTCCAGTTTAAAAACCATAATAGCATTTTGTATTATCATTTTTATACTCTCACATTTAATGGTAGTAATCTATATCGTGACCATTTCGTATGGAATTTTCCAAAACTTTGTATATTTATCATAAGAACGTTAATTTTAAAAACATCCCAGTAATTAATTCATGATGGGAAAAACAGCATTAATATTTTACTCTTTTTTTTTTTTTTTTATCTGATACGCGACTGAAACGCTCGTAAATATCTAGTATAAAGTATCGGTAGACCATGTTTGTAATAACCAGTTCACTGCGAATATAGATTCTTTGCCCTCAGTATTTTTTTAACTGTTTAGACGGTGAAAACCAGCAAGATACATAAAATTAACGCTTTTCCTGCGATCCGTCATCCTCACCATTTTTTTGATGTTGCACATGTTGCTCATTCTGTCCCGTTACTGTTTTAATATATATATATATATATATATATATATATATATATATATATATATATATATATATATATATATATATAAAGGTGTTTTTGCCACGAAGGAAAAAATGAAAAATCGAGATAGCCAAGTACTTTCGGTCCTGTTTGGACCCTTTACTGAGGTAAACTGATTTTACAGAGAACAACATAGTCAAAAGAAAGCTTAATATACAAACTGACACTACAGATTAGCAAGCAATAAGGGCGATTTTGACTCTACAGAAGGGAGGAGTCGCCTGAGGGAAGCCACACCTTGAAGGATACACGCAGTAAACAAGTGATTTTCCCAGAAAACAGTACAATTTAAAAAAAAACACGGGAGCATATACAATTTAATGTCATGAATTTTTGCACAAATTTTCCCCAAAAAACCCCCAAAAAAGTTATTATAATGAAAAGACGAAAGAAAATATAAATATATATATATCGAGGAAGAGAAAGAGGGAGAGAAAATATCTGGTTCGATATTTTCTCTCCCTCTTTCTCTTGCTCGATATATATATATATATATATATTTTCTTTTGTCTTTTCATTAATAATAACTTTTTGGGGGAAAATTTGTGCAAAAATTCATGATATTAAATTGTATATGCTCCCGTGTTTTTTTCAAATTGTACTGTATTCTGGGAAAATCACTTGTTTACTGCGTGTATCCTTCAAGGTGTGGCTTCCCTCAGGCGACTCCTCCCTTCTGTAGAGTGAAAATCGCCCTTATTGTTTGCTAGTCTGTAGTATCAGTTTGTATATTAAGCTTTCTTTTGACTATGTTGTTCTCTGTAAAATCAGTTTACCTCAGTAAAGGGTCCGAACAGGACCGAAAGTACTTGGCTATCTCACTTTTTCATTTTTTCCTTCGTGGCAAAAAACCTTTATTTATACATAGCATCACGTTTTATATACTTCATGATCAAGTTATTCATATATATATATATCATATATATATATATATATATATATATATATATATATATATATATGTAGGTATGTATGTATGTATGTATAACTGAATCAAGAAAGTTAGGAACGTGATAAATCCATAAATAAAGGTATAAGCCACGAGGGAAGATAAACACGGAGTTTCCGCAAGATCTTTCGACGTTCAAACGTTCTTTACTTAGCAGTTCGATAAACAACGGAGTTTCTGCAAGATCTTTCGAAAGATCTTGCGGAAACCTCGTTGTTTATCTTCCAGCGTGGCTTGTACCTATATTATATATATTATATATATATATATATATATATATATATTAGGGGTAGGGGAAGTGGGCCACGGTTCTAAAATCGACATCTGCTCCTCAGATTTCTCGGCCACGAATAGAACCTGAACTTGTGCCCATAGGAAAATGGTAATGTTTCCAAGGGGTAAGAGGAAACAAACTATAATTAAAAGGAATTAATATATATATATAATATATATCTATATATATATTTATAATATATTACATTATATATACATATATCTATACACATACTGTAAGCAGAGTAAACAAATCTTCGAAGGTGAAAAATTCACAGACTGTTGAAATTACACGTTCTGATTGCCTAAACGTTGCTGCATCCATCAGTCAGATTTAGCCTTGTAATTAATTTCAAGTCTTGACGTGCATAATCCTCAAATCCTAATCATCTACGTCATTATTAGTCATAAAAGTAAATGTTTCCGTAACTTTCGAAATCTTTTAAATATTGGATGAGAAGCTTCGTCGCCGGAAAGGTGTATAATTACTACTGCTAGTAAAGATGTCTCATATATATATATATATATATATATATATATATATATATATATATATATATATATATATATGTATGTATATATATATATACATATATATATATATATATATATATATATATATATATACATATACATTTATGTACACACATTATATATATGTATGTATGTATGTATATGTATATACATGATATATAATATATATATATATATATATAGTTATATATATAGATCTATATATATTACATATATATATATATATATATAATGGCAATGTGTCTAAATATATATATATATATATGTGTGTTGATATATATATATATATATATATATATATATAGTATTATAGTATATCTATATACTAAATATATATATTATTATAATAATATATAATTAAATTATTTATATATACATATATATATACATATATGTACACACATTATATATATGTATAGTATGTATGTATATATATATATATATATATATATATATATATATATATATATATATAATGGCAATGTGTCTGAATGTACAGTGTATGTCCATAAAGTCCCAGTACCATTCTGAACAATAAATACTTGTAATGGTACTGGGACTTTATGGACACCCTGTACAATCGATTAATTATCCTGGTATGCTGTGTGGACATGTATGCTTGAAGAATACTATTCCGATAGGTGATTTCCAATTTGCTGGCAATTATGTATCCTTGTAATGAATATACCCATGAATGGAGGCCCAGCTGAATACATTCATCACAGGCCAGGGAGGGATACAATCATTTACGAGGCTTCCTCAAGTTACGGACAGAATTGCAAAATCTGTGATAAACGCCTCTTACATTAATTACTCAACCCTTCCCATCACTGAGGATTAAACTCATAATTGTGGGGTTGTTAATGAAGTCTTTCCAGGGCCAGGGTGATCTTGATCCCGTGTAATTAGGGAGTTAATAGCCTCCTAATTACAAACGTGCTCAAGGATATTATCCCCTTTTCCGTTTCGTACTGGAATTTGAGGAGAGTCGTGGACACTCGTCGGCTCCAGATTTGTTCCAGGGCACTGGTTATGGAAGGTGTGTTTCGAGGCTAATTACGGAATAAGTACAATTTAAACATGTGGAAAACTGCTTTTATTTTGAATTATTTAGAAAAAAAAATTAACAATATGTAATACAGGCTGTCCATAAAGTCCCAGTACCATTACAAGGATTTATTGCTCAGAAACCATGTAACATAGAGTAATGCAGGTTTTTTGGAGAATGTTCTACATTTTCTCAAGTTAACATTCAGAGCACTTTATGCAATACATTCCACTTGTGCATCTAGTAGACGCATTGTTAAAATTGTCCAAACACTTGACGTTGATATGCTGCAGCGCGTATGGAGGGAGATGGAATATCGTCTGCACATTGTAAGGGCAAATGGAGGTGCACATGTGGAATAGATTGCATGAAGTGCTCTGAATGTAAACATAAGAAAATATAGAACATTCTACAAAAATCTGCATTACTCTATATTATATGGTTTCTGAGCAATAAATACATGTAACGGTACTAGTACTTTATGGACACCCCGTAGTTTAAAAGGTAAATCTTCAGAATTCTTCTTTCTCCTAACACAGGAAGCATCAGCTGCCCCCAGTGAAATGTTATCCGTCTAATATCTTTCTCAGACAAGAAACTATTTCATTATCCTGTAATATCAGGACATAAAGATGTTGACTTTAGTGCTGATATATTACGCGAATAAATATATTATCCTTTCTTTCCAGGTAAGTGCTGTGTTACTGTGGAAGGCCTGTAAAATGATATTGCTGGTTTCAAGGTAAGATTATGATTTTTCCCCGCTGTCCAAGTTTCGATTACCTGTTGTTCTCTCATGCTCGCGCATGCGCACAAACACAAACAAAAACTGCTTATATCAGCAATATCAGGTAACTTAATATTGTTAGCTTGCAGAACTAATTGCCTGACTCTGTCCTTAATGGTTCAGGCACTGTCGGGTATACAAAAA